>NW_016910588.1:1367650-1444426 GCF_001483705.2 Eufriesea mexicana
ATAATATAAATAAAGATAAAATAATTCTGTTACAGAAAGTTTATACATATATTTTTGCCAAATAGTAACTTGATATTTTTGGAGATATACAAGATATATTTTCAAAACAAGAAAAATTTGGAATATTCGTTAAATATAGTGTTATAACGTTATTAAAGTATTAACTAAGTTTGCTAAATATTTCACAAAGTACTTACAGTATATTTTATTTTAATTTCGCACTCTAGTAACCTTGAACTCTATTTCCTCTAGGTCACTGAATTCATCTCGATAACAGCTTACATACAATATGAAAACCATTATAGATACATATCAGTTTTAAAACATTCATGGTTTTATCAGTTTTATCATAATCAATCGTGACAAAGTTAACGGCTATTCAGATCATAGTATCTCATATAAAAGACAGCATAATTTTCTTCTCTTCCATTTTTCTCACAAATCTATCAAACACCTTTGAGCAATCACCGATTTTCAGAAATTTATCATTTTATCTAATTTGATTCATAAAATTATCCTATCTTTCATAGGATAGGATAGGATACTACTTCAATACATATTTTTTCATAATTAAATCGCAGTGCAAGAGGTTAATACAAAATATGCATAAATAATACATAATATATTCCAAATAATCATACGTAATATAATGTAAAAATTAGAAATATATATTGTACATAAAACAAAAATATAAATAATATAAATTATTCTAATATAATATTATAATAATATAATATTATATTAACATATTAATAATATAAATAACATATAATAGTACACAAACATATAAATAATACAAATGCAAAATATTCCAATATAACATATAAATTTTGCATTTCTGTTATTTTAAAATAAAATAAAATGTATATTTTGTGTCATTAAAAGCGGATAAATAATACAAATGCAGTATATTCCAATATAAAATATAAATTTTGCATTTCTGTTATTTTAAAGTAAAATAAAATTTCTGTACTCTTGATTTCGTATAACGCAGGAGAATTGATTTCGTCACCCGTTATACATGGTTTTACCACATATTATACATTTAATCCATTATATTTATTATCACATTTTAATTTCATACATCGCAGATAGGAATAAATTTATAAAAAAAATTATAAAGGAAAGAAATAAGGGGATAAATCAGTCCTGTTTTCGCGCTGTACGTTCGTTACATACTCGTTCGTTAGAATCGCTAAACCGTCCGTTATAGCATTCGTCCGTTTGAAGATACCCCCTTGTGCACGCCCTTCTTGGTCGGTTGAAAGAACTGAACCTCGCACTCAACGACTCGCGTAGTACCGAACCAACCGTCCGTGGCGCTGCAACGGCTAAATGCGCACCTGTCAACGTTCACGTGCCAATAATCGCTCTTTCAATGCATTAGCAGAAATCAGAGAGTCCGAGGTTCACGTGCATACTCGCGTGGATGAAATGTGAAAATCTGATAATCTATAAGAGAATTTCGTTTTAAAACCCAATAAAGGATTTTATCTTGGGTTTATCCAACTGTAAGTTTTCCTGTCCAACAACATTGTGATCGAGATTATGCGGAAAGGTTTCTCCGTGTAACGAGACTTCAATCGATAAAAATATTTTTCTTCGTACTTTTTCTCGTTTCACTTGAGAAAATTTAACGCCGGGATTACATCCGGGAACTGGATACGATACGCTTTCGTTGAAAATTCTCCCTGTACTTCCGACTGTGCTAAAATATCTTTTATCGTCTCTCGCTTTATCTAACCTAACCTCGTGATGCGTGTATTTCATGCAAAGATGCGGCACTGTCTCGTTGTTGGTATAAATTATACCTGTTCCTATATGATCTCGTAATTAAGCAAATGAAGTTTACGTCGGAAAATGTTATCCCTACAAACAGTATGCATAACTACAAGATAAACATCAACGGTTTAGAAGTGGTTAAGGTATTAAATGTATTTTTATTACACCTTTGTTTGCTCTTGATAAATTTTTGAAAAAAATTCTGTTTGCTGATTAGTACGATATTCTATAGTCATATCTCCATATATGTTTAGTAAGTCTGCAGTTTTTAATAATCAAAATTTTTTTGATATTCGTATATTTTTTATTATGACGTTATTATATACATATACCATTCTTTTTTTATTTCTTTATTTCTTTTCGATATTAATACAAATATTTTTTTAAATATTGACAATAACTATTTTGGTTATTAATATAATTATTAATCATCTCTATTGATTAATATTCTATATCTTATGGTGAAATTCATATCTAGTATATTTACAATGTTTAAAATTTAATTTTGCAATTATGAAATCATAACTGGAAAATTGATAATTTTTATTAATTAATGACTTGCTTTAAATTAGTTCAATAATTTATTAATCACTTTTTTTGATTATTTTTCACAATTTATTATCTGAATTGCGAATGAAATTAATAGTGAGTGTTATACTTTGGTCTATGAATATTTTGTGTAGTGAAGAAATAACTATACTATAATAAATCTATGCCACAGTCTCTTCTAATAAACAGTGTTTAATTATCGATGACAACAACGTTTATGGACTTTATCGTACCATGCAAACGATGAGGGAAAATAAACATGTTTTGTTGTAATTTACGACACACGTAGTGCGATCGTTCACTGATTTTAACCGATTGACTCATCTCATAGTTTCCCACGACTATTATGTTTTCTGTGAAGCAACGTTACGTGCATCCGTTAATTTACAGAAAGCAGTATCTTACGCACATTAGGAATTTACATTAGACCTTTAAATTCACTTAAATGTTTAAAGAACGTGTAGATCGTATCATCGTATTACAATGAAATTGCATATACTGGGTGTCCCATAATTAATTCCTATGTTTTTCATATCTTGTAAAACGAAGAACTAAATTGCAAACATTAAAAAAGAATTATTAGTAAATTATTAGTGAATTCTGGAAAAAAAATTTGTTTTGAACTTTTGAAATAAGTGTGTATCTATTTACTAATGAATTTTTATATATATTCATTTCATTGTATGCATTGAAAAGTGGATATATATGTAATTAGACTTAGCTACATAATGTTACAAATTAAAATTTTTAAGAAAGTTAATTTTTTTACAAAATTTTGTCTATTGACAAGATATGTCGAAATTTATTTTTTGATAAGTATTTTAATTCTTGTATTTTAGAATCTTATGTTTTAACAAAGAAAAAAAAATATTATGGTACCAAAAATATAGAAAGGTTGAAAATGCCAACTTTTATATTATTGTTCAAATATTCGTAGTTCTTTTTTGTTTTATTTTTTTATTAGCTTGATTTTCATCACAATTTTTTCATTACATTTGAATTATTCATTACATTTAAATATTCTGCAATTAGAATCAAACTAACAATAAAAACTAATGACAGCTGATACATTTAGTCTCATTTAAGGAACATTTATGTTAATGAACATAACCTCTACTATCTAGTGACAATGATAAAAACTAAATGAATCGTAGTAACATTTTCATCCTTACTTATTGATATTTGTCTCTAGCAAATTAATCAAATTAATCAAATTTATTAGTTTAAATACCTTTTATCTTAATGTATACTCTCCTTTACTGAATATATAATAAGCATGAGTAGTAGTTAAAATCTCCAAGTAGAAATATACTCACATGGTAACCTAACTGATGAATTTTTAAACATGCTTTTGTCGAAAACAATGAAACTTCTATCCTGCATTGATCTTTTCTTTTCTTTTCTTCTTTTTTTCGTGTAAAACCATATTCTTACTGGATGTATCATCAGTTGCATAACACTGCATAGTGATGAAACACGTTATTAATTTCTATATACATAGACAGACTGCAATTATTATACATTATACAAGTATTATTGTATACGACAGTACGACATATATCTATACACAATTAATAATATTATGATATTTCAATGATAATGTTAGTAACATTTTATAATTGTTAATATTAATTAACGAAGTTAATTATACAAATTATTATAAATTTATAAAAATAAATAGTGTCAATGGTACTTTATGTATATATTCATTTAAGTTTCTGAAGTGATAAGATAAGTATACAAATTTTCTCAAATTCTTTTTTACTTTTCATTAAATTTTTAGGTTATCTCCATCTGTTTAAATGGAGCATAAGATAAATTACTTTAAATGTAACAAACATAGAAAATAATCGAAAGAAAGTGCTGATACATCTTTTTTAATGAATAGTATACTTTACATTTTAATGGATTTCATATTATTAATATTTATATTACATTTACATACTTTTCTATATATTTCTTTTTATCGTTTAATAGGAGTTTAACAATCTATACTCGAATTATATGTATAAAACATTGAAATACATAAATAGGTTTCGAATTTCTAACATTTTATTCTTGTACGCATAAAAGTTTAATCGAGCATCCGTGAAAGAAATGTTTCCAACGATTGAATATTTATTGATCTAATCATCTGTCATTTTCTTTTTTCTTTTTTTTTTTTTTTTACTTTTTTATTAACGTTTCTATACTAGTCGTGATCATTAGACTGCCGATGAATCGTAATATTAACAACCATGAATAATAAATTGTAATCGAGATAGAATTATTTCTTAAATATTTTAGAGAAAAATGAAAAGAATTTTTTTAAATTTAAAGGAAGTGTTACCATGTGCTATTTGCTAAAATTAATAATTGGAAAAAGTATAATTAAAAACTATAGTTAAATTGAAGAGAAGAAAGAACGATGAACAGAAATTTGTTATAATTATTATTTCACTAAAGATACGTAAAATTAAGTAAAAAAAATCTTGTTTCATTTTTCATTTGCCATTAACAAATAAATTTCTTTTTTTCCTGTTTTTGATACAAATTAAAACCAAAAAAAAAAAAAAAAAGAAAATTCATGACAAATAAAAAAGAAAATATCATTATTTTGTTATAATAATATTTCAATCTTGTTAATGCTCGCTTCAAAGATTATTAATTATTTCAAATTCGTATTTATACATCAAAAAACAAAAATTCATGATAATAGAAAAGAAAATAACATTATTTTGTTATAATAATATTTCCATCTTGTTAATGTTCACTTCAAAGATTATTAATTATTTCAAATTCGTATTTATAGATCAAATTTGAGCAAATATTTTTTTGACATAGTATTTCGCTCTTCTTCGGTTTAAACTTTATCGAAGACCAGACAAAATTGGGTCAAAATTAGAATTAGAAGTATAACTTTCGCGAGTGCGGTAAAAGCGCACTTTTATTGAATAGAAATGAAACTCAACATATTAAATCAGTTCGTCTAGTGGAAAGTGTGCATATTACTTAAAATCAAACATATTTGTTGAATAAGAAAGAGACGAAAAATAATATTATTCATTATCATAATCATTATCTTCTTTATATATGCTTCTTTATCTTCTTTATATTAATTGATAAAATACATACATCATTTTCACCAATGTCATGCAACATGCAAAATTCTAAACATTTGAAAATCTTTACCAAATTTTCAAAGCATAAATTGAATATTTATAATCAACTAAAATTAAAAAAAAAAAAGAAAAATATTTTCTCACTTATAAAAACAAGTCAAATTTGAATCCCAAATGTTGCAATAAGAATTCGTAATTTAATTAATTAACAAACAGACATATTGTATTAAAATTCAATTTATTTTGTCTTAATATTAAATACTTTACTTTAGAAAATTAATATTCTATTTACTATGAAGTGTTTAAGTATGTTACACATACTTCAATATGCATATTTGTCTTTTTATGCAATAAAACTTGTATCAAAATTCACTGTATCCAATTTCAGATTTGATTATTTTTATGTATAATAAACCTGGACAAATTTTTCCTAAAATAGTAATTTAAAAATAATTATTTCGAATAACGTTAATTATTATTTGATACGTACTGTACTTCAATTGATATTATGTTCCTTACTTGATCAATTGAATAACAAATTGAGAAATTATTTGGGAAAATGAAGTTTATTCCTTAATTGGAAATTTGTTCGAAATTTTATTCGAAAAATCAAAATTGCATTCAGAATAAATATCACAGTATATCACAATAAATAAATATTGAACGAAAAGTGTAGTAATAATTGCAGTAATAGTGCTAGTAATAGTTAGTAATAATATAAATTATATTTGACGACTGCACGTTAAGAAACCAGCTATTTTTATTAATATCAAATAACAAACAACCATAGCAAATGATAAATAATTTATTTCGAAAAGTGATAGAAAATCATTCAATTACAAATAAGAAACATTTACACTGTACAAAGTATTACTCGATTAATTTTAAAATTAATTTTTAATTAACGAAATTTGAAAATTTCTCAGAACTTAATATTTTAACTCTTTGCACTCGAGAGGCGATCTTCAATCACCGTTTAATTAAATTTTGAAGACTGATATTAATTAAAATATTAAATTTACGATAACGTAATAGCGTAGGAAGTATTAAAATTAAATAACTATAACAGAAAATCTTTAAATTTCTACTCTTTTATAGGGAAACAATCATCGAGTGTAAAATATTAATATTAACGCTTTGCACACGACGACTTTTTCGTTACAGAAAAATACTAATCCTAAGACTTTCTGTCATAGAGTCGACGATATTTTTGAAATGGTAAATGAGAAATCATATGCAAATTAAGACGTAGAATTATTTTTCTTCGACATTTCACGCATCGTTAGGTAATTTTAAATTTGATGTATTAATTAACGTCAATCTTTAGAATCTGATTAAATGGTGACTGAGAGTCACCTCTCGAGTGCAAAGGGTTAATAACTTAATAACTTCATACATTATTTAAGAAAACTCATATTTTATTTTCTACAAAATGCTGAAATAACTCATATCGCATATACACGAACATATGCACTAGTATCTCTTATTTTTATCTATAATACCTTCTTACATCAAAGTTCACTGTACTTTATTTACAGGTTTGATACCCCAACCATAAAAATGAAATTCCCTATATCGATGCTCACAGTACCCTATCTAAAAGCCAGATTCTCCTGCAATTTAATTAATCCAATTAAATTACTCGTATCAAAGTTCACCATGTGTCATCTCGATAAATACTCGATACTCTATCAAAAGAAATTAATAGCCTATTTTCTGCAAAGTATTAACACGTATTACAGGTAATATGTACACGTGCATTCGTTGCTTTTATATAATGATTTAAAGCTGCAAACCACGTGAATTCCCATTTGTAGAATACTACAAAGATATCGATATATAATCAGTCAGCATGTTCATTAGAAGTGCGATACTTAATGATAGGATGAGTCAAACTTTATCGTGACGCCAGGAAAAAGTGTGTAACAGATACAGGTGATAGCAGGACGACACACAAAGTGGAAGAAAGTTCCGAATGACAGATATATTTATCGTCACATCTGAAGATTAACCCTTTGCACTCGAAGATTTTTTGGCCAGAGAAGAGTGGAAAATCAAAGATTCTCTATTAACACTTTGACTACAGCAGACTTTGAAACGCATCGGTCGTACCACACGGGTAGGAATTCATTTGCAATGTCCGCCGAGAATGGCAAAATTTTGGGTAGAGATGCGCCCTCCGTGTCAGAAAAGCAAACTGTGTTGAGCGCTTATATGCGCCCTCCGTGTCACAAAAGCAAAATTTCCGAGCGCGTATATGCGCCCACAGTAGCCAAAGGGTTAGAAAACTGACGATACTTCTTTGAGTAGTAAATAAAGAATTTTGTAATAATAGAATTGTAGAATTATTTGATTTCGATACCTCGCACGCTGTTACATTGCATTAAATTTGATATATTAATTAATATCGATCTTCCAAATTTTATGAAATGGTGACTGAGGCTCACCTCTCGAGTGCAAAGGGTTAATTTCCCCGAATTAGTGAAATTTCTTAAGCCCCAGCGTCAATATAGAATCGCGTAAAAAGAAAAGTGCAAATATTTATCTTGTAAACAAATTTTTATTGTTATAATACCATCGTGTTAGGTTACCTCGCGTCGAAATATCTATCACCGTGTTAGCCTGGGACATGCACGTCAGCTGGCCTTAAAAATGATTGAATACCTGAAAGGACAAGGTGGTGACGATGACCATGAACCGCATCATAAATGTAAATGCACTTATTATTGATTTGTCTAGTTTTGTAATGTAGTCGCAAGCTATGTACACGCCCAGGAGACAAGAATAGATACTAATTAAATAGAGCACGCGAATACACCCATTAAACTACCCCTGTTCCGTCCAGACACGTCCACATAGAGCCAGGTTAAGTTTCAACGTGGAAAATTAGCCAAACAGAGTTCGCATTAATGACCCAAAATGTATAAATAAAAGGTCCGCATAGACTGCTGAAATGTTCCTCGTGTGGCCGTTCGATGAAGCACATTTTTGTGCTAAACGTGTAACTGCGATCATGCGAGACAGACGAAACGTTTCCCCTTGGGAATACCAGATTGTTATTATCACGTATGAGTCGAGAGGACTCGTTGAAACGAACGTAAATCTAGATGTGTGTGTTACCGTATTACTTATTTATAGAACATAATTGAAACTCGTATTTCTAGTCGATGGTTGCTATCATTCGATAAAACCATTCTTCACAAATCGAAAATAATTTCTCCGTTTTTCATAGCAGCCATTTTTCATTGCAGATAGGAGATTAAGATCAATGAAAACGCTGAAACCCGCTTTTTAGTAGGATTTATGAAAATAGAAAAAGGAATAGAAAAATGTAACGTTATTTAATTTTTATAAACAATTTTTTAAGAATTAAAAATAATTGTTGGTCTTATACGAGCACGTTTTCATAGGAAACTGAAAATTAACACTAATCGGCGAATAAAACAGTTGTAAATCATTTTTTGATGTAATTTATGACAATAGAAGAAAGTGGGAGAAATTAAGGTTAAAATATATTACTTATTTGTAAAATGTAACTGAGATTCATATTTCCCGCCAATATTTGATAGAATTCAAGAAAACCATATTTTTCAAATAAAAAATAATTCTTTTCTTGTGGCAGTACCTTTTTGTTACTGCACTGTAAATTGATGTTAATTGGCAGATAAGAAAGTAATAAAACCCTGTTTAGTATAATTCACGAAAGTAGAGAAATTGTTTACAACGTTCAAAGAGGAATTAAGGTTAATAAATTATATTACTTATTTATAAAATGTAACTGAGATTCGTATTTCCCGCCAATATTTGATAGAATTCAAGAAAACCATATTTTTCAAATAAAAAATAATTCTTTTCTTGTAGCAGCACCTTTCTTTACTGCGCTGTAAATTATGTTAATTGACAGATAAAAGAATAATTAAATACTGTTTAGTATGATTCATGAAAATAGGCAAAATGTTTATTACAACAAAATTTATAAATTGTATTAAAATAAAATATTAAAAATAAATTATAAGATACTACAGAAAAGAAGAGAAAAAATTTCTCGATATCCGTATATCGATACATCAGATATATCGATTTACCTTTCTCTTCGAAAAGTTGCTTTCAGATTAGCTTTTAACTAGAAGCGATACTCGAGATATAAATACGTTGGATTTACCGGCTATATTCTAAATACCGCATAATCAATGTATCAGATTAGTGAGTTGAAACAAACGAACGCGTATTCGAGTTCGTAAACATTTCAAAATGACGCGCTTAAAAAATTGCGTGCGGCTACGAACACGGAAGTCCCTGAGATAGTTTAGTAACATTCGAGGTCATCGAATCACACTGATTGCGAGTCAAAGCGAAAAAAGGTGTCATCACTTTCATTAATCGATGTCGTTCGAAAAATACCTTATGTTAACAGGAAATAAGATCGAGCAATAGTGAACTGATTAATGAGAATTGATAATCGCATTTAAATGAATCATTCTGTAATGGAAATTAAAATTTTTAATATTTTTCATTACCTGGTGATTCATCCTGCGATTGCAAATTATTTATAAACCATGTGTTGCATCGAAATACATTTGAAACAATATTTGTATGATTCCAAAAAGGACACGTGCTGCGTATTGTTTCCTATAACGTATTGTTTACGTCATAAATTCTCAAGGTGACTTTAAGTGACTTAAGGGAAACACCATGTATCTATTATTGAAATCAAAAGATTATTCGGTACAGACGTATTAAGATAAATCTGGGAATTACGATAAAAATAGTAAGAACGCCGATAGCGTTAGGTTATGTTCTATGAGGAAAGTTGAAAGATTCAGCTTACTGTGAATCCCCAACACGCGAGAACAGGGAAATACTAGAATATGCGTTAATATTTCAATAAATATCTACCTTTAATTTACCATACCTCTAAAACACAAAATTTTATTTTACACATTTTTTCGTATAGCAAACAGTCAATACGTAATACGAAGTTAAGTTAATTGATTTACCTTGTATAGTCATGAAAAAAAAATTGGTAATGGTTATTTGAGATTTTTTCCAATCAAAATGAATTCAAACATGACTCGGTACAATACCCAATAAAGAACAGTGCAAATAAAATTGTATTTAAACTCACTTTCACAGAAAAATTTTTAATGAAACTTCGATTATTTATTAGTAATATACTTATGAACATAAAGCGAAGTGTTGTGTATTTCGCTTTAAAGATTCGTTTCTCGCGATAACCGACATAGGCACAAAGAACAACTTCAGAAAAGTATCGCAAATATACGACGAAAGCGCGTATTATAACATTAAATCAAGACAGAAAAGTTACATTGATTCAGAAATTGTAATAAATAAAAACAATCAGTATAATCACGCTTAGATTACTCCATTCCGTGGGATTCCACGATTATGTTTTAAAACGTATGCATCGTTCGCATCTGGCCTTTCCAACGACTATCCGGAATGACGACAATGAAATGCTCTCGAGCGAACGAGCGAGCGTGTACCGTTCGAATTTCACGCAGTAAGTGAGCCGATTGGCCAGAGCTTATAGCACCCTCCAATCGCGATGCCGCATACTCGTGACGTCACAGAACGGTATATAATAACGTCGCGCGCCATCGTTCTGGTCAGATCTCGGTTGGCTTTGAAATGAGCGAAACGAGGTAATTTTCGGAGAGTTCTGGCAGCTCGCGCGCCCTTCGGCAGTGAGAGAAGCCGGGTGGTGGTTTTTCTTCGGTTCAAAAGTAAAGAAATAAATTACCGTACAAGTCAATATTCGAATCTAGCGTTGCAGTCTTAACATCAAGAATTTTTCAAACTAGTCATCGAACGTCGTCGTTTGTTGAGTGAATGTTCAAGAGCGAATAACTGAACGCAAATTATACAAAGTGTTTCGTCGATAGTATGAGTTAAAAGGTGGACTGGAATAGCTTACGCAAAGCGTCGAACAAATTTTTGTACGTTGGGTGCTGGTTGATTGAGTTAAAAGAACATTCTAAGTCAACAATTCATATTCATGTGATACTTGCTTCGTAAATGACGAGAGCTTTGCGAGCCTTTGCTGGGATATAACCTGAAAAGGCAAAAGCAGACAGAAAGTGAGAAACAGCGAGGCAGAGAGTAACATAAGAAAAACAGAGAGAGAAAATAGACTGATAAGGAGCAGATTGCTTAACAAATTTTTGTATTTATTTCACGTAAAAACAAACGCTTTCTCCGGTCGTGTTTGCTTTACGTGTCTTTCCTTCGCAAGCCGGTAGAATTCCCGGTTCGTTTGAGAGTCGTCACACAACAGCTTGAAAATTTTTTCGTCAAGTAATAAGAAGCTCTCAAAGCTGTACCTGAGAATAAAAAGAAAAATGGTTGGAAGCAACGGGACTATGATCGCGATTCGGCTTGTCCGTAGTAAGCTGCGAAAACGGGAGGATCATTCGAATGCGGTACATCCGGAAGCAGCCGTAGTTCAAACGGCAATGTCGCCGGTTTCGACGATTGTCGCACCATCTTATCCTGTCGAAGGTTGTTGCACGCAGACGTCAGTGACTACCACATCGACGGATCTGGGAAATGGCACAGCTGTTGAACAGGATAACGTCTATGCTACGGCCAATCCGGCAGATCAATTCGTCTGGCAGTTTCCGCCTCCTTATCCACCGCCTCACACACCGACGCAGTATACGTTGTACAACGACCAGGTTGGTATATACTCTTTTCTTACTTTCTTATTTCCTCTCCTTTTTCTTCTTTTTTCTTCTCCTTTTTTCCTTGTAGTCTCGAAGGAAACGAGGACTACGCGTTTCTTCCTTCTGCCTTCATATTCCTCTTTATATATCAGCTGCACTAACCAGTAGAGCCAGTATTACCAGATTTCACTGGTTTATTCTCTACTTGCCAGGATTACTCGATCATTGTAGCGACTATCGATAATACTTGACTCAAAGGATGTCTGTATGAAATTAACTGCTGTGTGTAAAATGTCGTTTGAATTTGAATTTTTTATTTTAAAAAATGAGAGAAGCTCTTGTGTAATAGAAAATCATTAAGTAAAGCAATATAAATAAGGATTCGAATAGTGATAGCTACGTTGGTTTCGGAGGGTAATAAAAACAGGTTGAACGCCGAACAGTTGGAACTACAGTGACTATATCGCTGTTGCTCTATACTTTCTGTATTCTAGAACTGATCGATCTCGCGTATTACTATTCTTCGTTTGCTTACGTTACGTATGTAGACGGGTAATAATCTATTAAAATTTGTATTTCAACCGGTGAAAATTAGTTTGTATTACCAACTAAAAATTAAATTTCTAAAATACTCGAAAAAAATGGAGCTTCAAACGTATTCTTGCTCATTAACAGTGAAATTAAAAAGTATGAAATTTTTGCTTTAATATCTCACATTTGTTATTTGTTGTTTCAATATTAATTAATATGTATGTATAATATATTTGTAACTTGTGCAACATTATCTTAAATCTTGAAAAGATGTGTCATATACGTTTACTTTATTGTGATCGTTAGACTCACGTGTAACTGAAAAATTTTCTCCAACTTTGTTTAAATAATCATTTCTGAAAATTTACGTGAATCAGTTTATTATCTTCAATTTATCAAATATTCGTGTGAGTTTGACAAACAAACATTCAAAGGAAAAGTCTTATAATTTTACGTTTGACATTTAGGTTACGAATACAATTACATGTATATACTACACACGTACGTGTAGATATATCTCGATAACGAGATTTCGAACAGAGCGCCACTAGAATTTTATTTATCTTCATTACCCGTTGCACGAAATAATTCATTTAAATTTACAAGCCATATTACGCTACCGATGTATATTAATAATTTCGAGACAGCTCCCGTCATTTGCTAAAATTTAGATTCATAAAGTTATGAAAGCTTGTGCAACAGTTATTTATAATAATGCATCGACTATACATAATATATTGTAACTGAAAAGACATATCTGGTAACACTCCAGGATATACTTGGTGATGGTAAGACCTTTGAAAATTGTAGTTATTAATAATAGTCGATGGCGCTATCGATTGTCCAAGGACGAGAGGCATACGAGTAGACGGCCTGGCAAACGAGTTGTAAGGTCGAGGCTCAGTCCGAGGCTCGCCGCCAGAAAAATCCCAAACAATCGGCAACGTTGCCGCGTCTACTCTGCTTTGTTGCCGTTATGACACGTATGTTTCAGTTTCATGCTCCACTTACCGGTAAATCTCTACTGCTTTCCCATATATCTTCGCTAGTTTTTCAACTATTCTTATTATCTACTCTATTACGTATTTTCTTCCAGAATAGACATAATATCCCTATATTTAACCTCGAGTTGCGTTTCAATTTAAACTCTGCAATCCGTCTATCCGTCTATCTTCGTACATATGTTTTTCGAACCACGAATATATATCTCAACGGAGATGTTAATCTAATCGTTCATTATCTGGACAATCAAAATGACATAAGTTTCCATGGTTGTGATGTAAGATACGCATGACGTAGTTTTCTTATGCTCGATTAAAAACGTATATATTCGATGTAAGCCTGTTCTTTGCGGAAGTCAGATAAGATTGAGCTTTTTCAAGTTTTATTTGCTACGTCACACGATTATAATTCTGCGAAACACGCTGCGGACATTCGACAAACTTCACGTGTTTCGATAGGAGTCTATCGATGCGTATCTGAAAAATCGAGTGGTCGAGTTCGACCGTCGGGGTACATTTGAAATAATTTGAAATACGGCTGGTAATAATGGCAGAATTTTACTTCGCACGTGTATTGCGATCATCGTATTCGCTAATTTGTAATGGCGGTACGTAACGTCCTCGTTCGTGTATTTCATATATACATAGTTAATACGAGGAAAAGCATCTCGATATCTGTACTCGTTGACCAATGTAACTGCAGGCGTCATTCATTATTGTCCTTAATCCCGCATTTACCGTGTACATTTTATGCAACTTGGGATTTTCGTATAATGTTACATGGTAGAATAATTCATATGTTTATATTTAAACTTTATTTCAGTTGTTTCAAAAACATTTTGCTAGGTTAGGTAACGTATCTTTTATTAAACATTTAAATATTTAGAACGATATCGCGTGTGGTTCTACTATTGGTCTCGATGTATATATACAGATAGCGCCACTCGATTAAAAATTCCCTGGAAAATTATTTTATGGGATACATTTTAGTTTTAAAAATATGTCTATTCTGTTAGACATTTTTTTTTTTTATTTCAATTAAAATTCGAAGTAGTCTACTTGTACTTCTACCATTTGTCTCACTATCTATATAAATAGGATAAATAGGATCGATATAAATAGGATTATTTGTCTAAAAATTCCCTAGAAAATTATTTTATAGGATACGTTCTAGTTTCAAATAATACGTTTATTCCGTCACACATTTTATTTTTTATTTAAATTAAAATTCAAAGTAACATTTCTGCTTGTCCTGCTTTTTTCATTTGTCTCGATATCTATATAGATAGCGCCACTCGATTAAAAATTCCCCAGAAAATTATTTTATAGGATACATTCTAGTTTTAAAAATACGTCTATTTTGTTGAATATTTCATTTTTTATTTAAATTAAAATTGAAAGTAACGTTTCTACTCGTGCCTCTACCATTTGTCTCGATATTTATACAAATACAGTTATTCATCTAAAAATTCCCTAGAAAATTATTTTATAAGATACGCCCTAGTTTTAAAGATATTTTTATTCTGTTAGACTCCTTATTTTCTTTTATTAAAAATTTAAAACGATGTTTTTACTTCTGCTTCTATTATTGGTTTCGATATTTATATAAATTGTCCTATTTGATAAAAAATTTCCCAAAAAATCGTTTTTCAGAGAAAGTTTCGGTTTTAAACATATTCCTATCGTATTAGTCATTTTATATTTTATTGAACACTTAAAACAATATTTCTACTTGTGCTTCTACTATCGATCTCAATGTGTACACAAATTCTGTTATTTGATACAAAATTTCCCAGAAAACCATTTTTTAAAATACGTTTCTCCTTTAAAAATATTTCTACCATTCGCCTCAACGTCTATACATATAAATATTGCCTTTTGGGATAAAAGACTCAAAAAAACTTGTTTTATTAACTACGTTTCAGTTATTTTAAGGATACTTTCATTCTATTAGCCATTTTATTTTCTATTAAACACCTAAAGCAATGTTTCTGTTCAAATTTCTGCAATTCGACATAACGTCTCTATAAATTCCATTATTCTATTAAACATTTCTCAAAAAATTAATTTCCAGAATACACTTCGGTTGTTTGATTTTTATTTTATTTTTACTTTTATTCTGTTAGATATTTTAGTTTTTATTCTTTTATATATTTTAGTTTTTATTCTTTTATTTATTATTTAATTTATTATTATTTCATTATTATTTCCGTTCCATTAGATACCTTATTTTTGATATAAAATAATATTATTCAATAATAATATCAATATTTGCATCCAAGAAGGATTTTTAAAGTTACGAAAAGAATATATTTCGTAACTTAAAGAATATTACTCGATAAATGTATAAAACGGCATTAATATTGAGAAACAGTAAATTATTTAGTATAATTTAATAATATTATTATTTTATTACTATTTCTGGTCTGTTAGATATCTTATTTTTTATATTAATATAATAATTTTATATAATTATATAATATTATATCCATTACTACTATTGCTTCGTTTGATATCTTATTTTTCATATAAAATAATATTTCAGCTCGAACTTTCCTGTCATTGGCCACAGTAATTCGCAAGTATCTGTACAAGCTCCATTACTCGATTAAAACTGCCGGAGAAAATGATCTTACGGGATACGGTTGCTCGTACTGTACATATAGTCCACCATGTTGACTTTACACTGTTATTGACGGCTATTGGTCAATCACGCACACGTAGTGTCGCGACGTTGAATTTTCCATCTGGCAAACCGCGAAAGCCACTATGTTTGGTGTTTTGAACGCATAGGCGCACCTAAAAACCCGCTTTTACCCCTCGGGCTGGCTCTAAATTTAGCGTAGGTGGGCGGCCACGACCGTTTGCCAAGCAGCAACAGGACTTCGGCGCAGGGTGCAGCTGTCTTGTAGACAGCAAAATAATGCGTCTCTCCTTGACGGTATTGGCAATATTCCTGCGATTCTGTTGCCATGCTTCGTCGAACCGTTCCACGATATTTTCATTCCTGACCTTTTTCTGTCTTTCGCGATTCGTCTCTAAACGTGCATCCGCGAGAATTTTAGTCCCTGCCCACGTATACATATCTGGTCGTCTACCTCTGTCCAACGGTTTTCCTGTTTGCCTCCTCGTAATATGTAGTTTCTCTGTCTCGCTCCTCGGCTCTGGACCCTGTCGGTCGGTTTCATAACATCGCACCCGGATACACGACGTATCCTGCTTTTTCAGTCGAGTCGACGCTCTCCGCTATTTCCATGCTTCATAGATCGCTCTAATCGTATCGTATTATGTATATCGTAAGTCGTAATTCTCGCGTAGCCTTACTTCGTTACCCGTCTATACCTAACCGTGCTATTACACACATTTTGCGAGCCGAGAAATATCTGAAAATCGAAGATAATTTATTATCGCGACAATGAACGATTTAGTCACCGAGTGTAGATGCTGTAGTGTACACAGCGCGATGAAGCATAGGTTGGCAATACTGAATGAGATATAATACCGTACGATACACTGCGTTTTGAATGTTCGTTGAAAGTTTATTTAAGCTTCCTCTCATGGAATATTAAAATTATGTGTATAATATAATTATAATATGTAATATAATATAATTTTAATATAATATAATCGATATTATTGTAAATAATATCGATGTAATATTGGCTAGATACCGAGTGATATTTTTTTAACAGATAGTAGATTGGAAAATTGTTTAATAATTTTGTAAAGTTTCAAATTATGTTAGCTACGATGATATGAAAAAAAAGACTGAGAATATATAATAAAATGATATTAAAATTGCATTTTCACTCAAATTATGTTGTTAAACAAAAGAATTGGATAATCTCTTAATTATGTAACTTCGTGACGAGAAACTTCTTTTGAAAACGAATACTAATTCCAAGTTGCTGAAAATGTTATTCGCGTTATTATACTTCATTATGACGATGTAGTTAAAAGAACAAAACCTCGATGAGAATATCTTCTTTTATTAGGACACGATACAAAATAGTCTTCACCACACTGTTTCATAATCGTTAATAAATTTTATCGATAACATTCCTGTCCTAACCTATAAAAATTAATATCCTCTAAAACAAATCATAAAAGACAGGAATATTCATACAGTAAATACATTAAGATATATTAATTACTGAAACAGCAAGTTTATTACATAAAACAGTTTATGCGAGTATTTTTGTATTGAAGAAAAATCCACAAGAATATATTTTATTATTTTTATATTAACATTTTTAATAATTTAACATTTCAATATTATTATTTGATTTAATAAAATAGTAATAAAAAAAATATTCTGATAAACAGAATGGAATAAATAATGGCTTCCCTAAATTGAAAACAAAAATCTTTGTATATTTAATTGTCACATAGAATATTTATTTGATCATGTGGTATATATTAGTGAAACGTTTATTTTAAGATTTTCTACTGGTTAGTGCATTAGACAATTCAAAACGAAACCCTGAAGTAGATACAAAAAGGAAAAGAAAATTTAAGTTGTATTTAATTGTACAAATTGTAAGATGATATGTAATAATCGCATGTATTTAACTCCATTTATTATATTTCAGGATACTCTTGTACACGCATTACCGTCGGATAGGCCTGGATTTGCAAAGGGCTTCCGTAAGAATATCGGGGGGCGCTGGCGTCGCTTGGTAAAAAGGAAGCCGGAGTCGGAGACTTGTGCCATTCCTCCTGAATTGAAGGATCAACTAAAAACAATTTACGTCTATTGACGATCAGCGTTAATGCGCCGTTGTCTGTATTTTTATAAACTTTCCTCGGTAATCGATGCTTTCCTGTTTGTAAGATAATAATTATGTCGACAAAGATGGACACGGTACGAGTGATGATGGGAAAAGGAAACGAACGCGCAATGGGATAGTTAATAAAAAAAAAAAGAAAGACATAGGGAAGTAGTCTCAAAAAGGTCGCAACAATTGAATTTGTATAAACAAAAACAAAAATACCGGATAGTTTGTAATTTTTAGTAGGAAATTTGGAAAAAGAATAAAATTATTTATACTTCTCACGAAACATATCAAAAAGTGCCTGAAAATACCGTTTCAGAGATATTAAAAACATAGATAGGTATAGACACAAAATTATGTTTTTCTGATATGGAATATTTTTGCAAAAATACTTGAAGTAATGATAATCTGAATCACGATTGCATAAAATGTAGCAATATTTACAAAGATATATATAAAAGAAAAGAAATAATTTTATTACCATAGATATTGTGATGTTTTATCGTTGGGTATCATTAAAAACAAAAAAAAACAAAAAAACAAAAAAAATAAAATAATGCCTGCGATGTCATGAACAAAACGAAAGAAAATTTGAAAACAGCTGTCGCGCGTACCTAATTACTCGGCTATGCGAAAGATTAAAAGCCACTAGGCTTTGACACGTAGGACAATGGCGTCAAGAACTCTATGAGACTGAAACGTAAAGAGTACGACAACACGAGTTACCTCGTAGCTTTTCTTGAATACGTTTTTTCATGAATAATGCAACAAATCATTTCGAATCACTAGTATTAATGTATACCTGAAATCTTATATTCATCAGAATTGCCGAAACTTTTTCTTCTACACCGTTTTTGGCAGCTCTGTTGTATGTGTACATAGATGTATAAAGCAGTAAAAGTATGAACTACTTGTAATTCTTGTAATGGTCGATCGTTGAAATAAAATCCCGAGATTTCCTTTATACGTGCAATCTAAAAGCTTGGTATGTTATACAGGAAACGAGCGGGGGCGAAAGAATGCTAGTTAAAAGTTACGCTCGACCAAAATCATTTCCTAATCTTTCAAAATGGAAATGCGTAGCATTTCGTATACACTTGTAACATAGGCCAATTTAAGATTCTTAATATTATTCAACAGCTCATATTGAGCTCACACTATATTCTAATATGGTATTTTAATTGTATTGTTGTATCAAGCAATACTTTGTCTTGAAACGTGGTAAAAAAAATTTAATTGATTGAACAAACAAACGATTATGTGTATAACATTGTGCCACGTTTTATATTAGCCAAACTATTTGATTTTATGTTAAACGTTATCTTTTTTTTGCACTTATAGTTTTATGCGGTAAAATTGATAATTTATATCGAGAATAAAATAAACGAAAATAATATATACACATATTTAAAAGAAAAAAAAAGAGTTATTTCAATAAATTGTAACGAATAAATTGCAATCAACGTTCCTTTACGGCTTGATCTTTTATTTCTTTATTGTAATTTTCTAGAATGTAAATATATTATTGAATTGTTTGTTTATCATGAATGTGATGGTATAATGTTTAAACGCGATACGAATAGTTTAAGGATCAATAACGTGCCTACGATTTTTATAAAAATGAAATAATGATGGAACTGCGTCCATCACCTAGTCACTTGATAATTATTGTTCAAAACTTGTATTGTAAACTTTTTGCCGCAGCTTGGATCTTTCCTCGTGAATACCTGTCTGAATACAACAATATCAAATAAAGTATTCAAAAGAGTTTAATAATTTTGTAAAGTTTCAAATTATGTTAGCTACGATGATATGAAAAAAAAGACTGAGAATATATAATAAAATGATATTAAAATTGCATTTTCACTCAAATTATGTTGTTAAACAAAAGAATTGGATAATCTCTTAATTATGTAACTTCGTGACGAGAAACTTCTTTTGAAAACGAATACTAATTCCAAGTTGCTGAAAATGTTATTCGCGTTATTATACTTCATTATGACGATGTAGTTAAAAGAACAAAACCTCGATGAGAATATCTTCTTTTATTAGGACACGATACAAAATAGTCTTCACCACACTGTTTCATAATCGTTAATAAATTTTATCGATAACATTCCTGTCCTAACCTATAAAAATTAATATCCTCTAAAACAAATCATAAAAGACAGGAATATTCATACAGTAAATACATTAAGATATATTAATTACTGAAACAGCAAGTTTATTACATAAAACAGTTTATGCGAGTATTTTTGTATTGAAGAAAAATCCACAAGAATATATTTTATTATTTTTATATTAACATTTTTAATAATTTAACATTTCAATATTATTATTTGATTTAATAAAATAGTAATAAAAAAAATATTCTGATAAACAGAATGGAATAAATAATGGCTTCCCTAAATTGAAAACAAAAATCTTTGTATATTTAATTGTCACATAGAATATTTATTTGATCATGTGGTATATATTAGTGAAACGTTTATTTTAAGATTTTCTACTGGTTAGTGCATTAGACAATTCAAAACGAAACCCTGAAGTAGATACAAAAAGGAAAAGAAAATTTAAGTTGTATTTAATTGTACAAATTGTAAGATGATATGTAATAATCGCATGTATTTAACTCCATTTATTATATTTCAGGATACTCTTGTACACGCATTACCGTCGGATAGGCCTGGATTTGCAAAGGGCTTCCGTAAGAATATCGGGGGGCGCTGGCGTCGCTTGGTAAAAAGGAAGCCGGAGTCGGAGACTTGTGCCATTCCTCCTGAATTGAAGGATCAACTAAAAACAATTTACGTCTATTGACGATCAGCGTTAATGCGCCGTTGTCTGTATTTTTATAAACTTTCCTCGGTAATCGATGCTTTCCTGTTTGTAAGATAATAATTATGTCGACAAAGATGGACACGGTACGAGTGATGATGGGAAAAGGAAACGAACGCGCAATGGGATAGTTAATAAAAAAAAAAAGAAAGACATAGGGAAGTAGTCTCAAAAAGGTCGCAACAATTGAATTTGTATAAACAAAAACAAAAATACCGGATAGTTTGTAATTTTTAGTAGGAAATTTGGAAAAAGAATAAAATTATTTATACTTCTCACGAAACATATCAAAAAGTGCCTGAAAATACCGTTTCAGAGATATTAAAAACATAGATAGGTATAGACACAAAATTATGTTTTTCTGATATGGAATATTTTTGCAAAAATACTTGAAGTAATGATAATCTGAATCACGATTGCATAAAATGTAGCAATATTTACAAAGATATATATAAAAGAAAAGAAATAATTTTATTACCATAGATATTGTGATGTTTTATCGTTGGGTATCATTAAAAACAAAAAAAAACAAAAAAACAAAAAAAATAAAATAATGCCTGCGATGTCATGAACAAAACGAAAGAAAATTTGAAAACAGCTGTCGCGCGTACCTAATTACTCGGCTATGCGAAAGATTAAAAGCCACTAGGCTTTGACACGTAGGACAATGGCGTCAAGAACTCTATGAGACTGAAACGTAAAGAGTACGACAACACGAGTTACCTCGTAGCTTTTCTTGAATACGTTTTTTCATGAATAATGCAACAAATCATTTCGAATCACTAGTATTAATGTATACCTGAAATCTTATATTCATCAGAATTGCCGAAACTTTTTCTTCTACACCGTTTTTGGCAGCTCTGTTGTATGTGTACATAGATGTATAAAGCAGTAAAAGTATGAACTACTTGTAATTCTTGTAATGGTCGATCGTTGAAATAAAATCCCGAGATTTCCTTTATACGTGCAATCTAAAAGCTTGGTATGTTATACAGGAAACGAGCGGGGGCGAAAGAATGCTAGTTAAAAGTTACGCTCGACCAAAATCATTTCCTAATCTTTCAAAATGGAAATGCGTAGCATTTCGTATACACTTGTAACATAGGCCAATTTAAGATTCTTAATATTATTCAACAGCTCATATTGAGCTCACACTATATTCTAATATGGTATTTTAATTGTATTGTTGTATCAAGCAATACTTTGTCTTGAAACGTGGTAAAAAAAATTTAATTGATTGAACAAACAAACGATTATGTGTATAACATTGTGCCACGTTTTATATTAGCCAAACTATTTGATTTTATGTTAAACGTTATCTTTTTTTTGCACTTATAGTTTTATGCGGTAAAATTGATAATTTATATCGAGAATAAAATAAACGAAAATAATATATACACATATTTAAAAGAAAAAAAAAGAGTTATTTCAATAAATTGTAACGAATAAATTGCAATCAACGTTCCTTTACGGCTTGATCTTTTATTTCTTTATTGTAATTTTCTAGAATGTAAATATATTATTGAATTGTTTGTTTATCATGAATGTGATGGTATAATGTTTAAACGCGATACGAATAGTTTAAGGATCAATAACGTGCCTACGATTTTTATAAAAATGAAATAATGATGGAACTGCGTCCATCACCTAGTCACTTGATAATTATTGTTCAAAACTTGTATTGTAAACTTTTTGCCGCAGCTTGGATCTTTCCTCGTGAATACCTGTCTGAATACAACAATATCAAATAAAGTATTCAAAAGGATATATATTGCAAATATACTTATTTTCCGTCACTTTCCTTTATTATTACTATTACATCTGTAACTAACCCATAATAAATCAAGTAAATTTTATAAATATTGATATACGTATAAAGCTAACATAAACCGAACTATTTAACAAATTCAAATTTTTGCTTTTTTCCTACTTTTTATTATTACAACATAAAGTAAATGTCGATGGTAACAATTAAAACAAGAAAATTCTACATAAATCTATTAAAATACTTATAAATATATAATTTCATTTACCTCCATTGCTAAAATAGAAATATTAAGAAAAATTTAGTATTTTATACTTCGAATTATTTTATAACGATAACAGAAATTAGCATTCTGTAAAAAGAATTATGATAGAGATTAATTTGAATTAATAAATTGTTTAGTAAAAACTTTTTTTATTAACATAAATCACTTATAATATGTTAATTTTTATTATACATGTAAAATAATAAATAGAATACGATATTTGTATTCAAAACGACGCATATGTATATATACTATAATTTTGAAGTACGCAAGTACTTAATATATATATTTGCACGATTGTATATATATTTCATTGAACATCTACTGTCCTTATCATGTATACATTTGTAACCGAAAAAGATTTTCACGAATAATTTCGTAACTGAAAGAATACTATTTGATAAATGTATAAAACGGCATTAATATTGGGAAACAGTAAGTTATTGTAGTATAATTTAGTAATATTATCAGTATATAGTTTTCTATACGTATAGTATAATAATTATACAGATAGAGGTTAGGTTTAATGTTATTATTTTTATAAACGATATTGTCAAACATATTCATGATTAAGTTAATATCAATTGAAAACTTATTCGTTATAAACAGTGTAAATATTCTTATTTATACTTTAACGTAATATATACTGAAGTAATGTTTCTTTCATACATTCTTATTATAAATATATTAGTAATTGTAAAATACTTTATAATCGTTATTAAATATTATAATATGACCATTACATCAATTAGTTAAATTAATGTAACTAGTACAAAAATACAAAATAATATAAATATTCAAGTTGTATAAATCTTAATATGTAAAAAAATTTTCCAAAAATGTTTAAAATTTATTTTAATCTTTGCTTTTACCATTTTTTGGTATACTACTTTGCTACTTTACGAATATAGTATGAGTATAATTACTTGTAGGCTATAGGAGTACATCAATATTACCGCGAAATATGTGTAGTATAATACAAAATAATCCAATAGAAACCTCAATAAGAACAAAGTTGACAGATTTTTTAAATCCATCATATATTGAAGTAATAAATGAGTCATACATGCATAACGTTCCTAAAGGATCAGAAACACACTTTAAAGTAATTGTTGTTTCTGATATGTTTAAAGATAAACCACTTATTAAGGTAAGAATTTTATAATTAACAAAATTTAAAATAAACTGTTTAACATAAAAAACTTTGTATAATTTTTAAATTATAATAATTGATTATAGTTTTAAACTGTACTTAAATTTTAACTTGTGAGTAATTTTTTATAAAATTCTGATATATATAAAAGTATAATTTCATTGATTTAGCGCCATCGAATGGTAAATGAATTATTGCAAGCAGAATTAGAAGGTGGTGTACATGCATTATCAATTTTAGTAAGTATTATTGTAAAAGTAATTTTATGTAATATAAGAACTTTAGTATAGTGAAATTTAAAAATTTATTTACAAAGGCAAAAACACCTGATCAATGGAACGACAAAAATAATGTAACTCCAAGTCCAGTTTGTAGAGGTGGTTTTGGAAGATGAACCTTTGATGTTCAAAGGTTGCATAATTATATCAATATTTGAATCATGTACATAGTTACTACCTCTATTTAAACATATTTCCCAAGGTCCTAATTTAATTCTATTTAAAAGATGTATAACAATTAAGGAAATTAAAATAATATAATTGTGAACATGTAAATTCACATCAGTATATAATTTTTAATGATATGTAATTAAAACTGAAAAATAATTAAAAAAATAAAAAGATACATTAATGTCATAAAGCAAAAGTATCCAGTCTTAATTTTCCCTCATTTTCAGTGAAATAAAGTATATCAGCCATAGATTGTTCTGCTATTGCTTCCTCTGCTCTATCATGCACCTGTAAAATGTATATAATTGATGAAATTTGTATTGCTTTATCTTTATTATTGCAATACATACCCCTCTAAATGAAATATCTGTAGGTGGACATTTAAAGTTGGGTCCAAAATTAACAGAAACCGTAGCACTTTTATGGATCGAGACTGTAGGATAATAAGCTCCTTTGTTAATATCAACAAATGCTTCTCCTTGATTTATACCATTTTTATAAAATATAATTTTACTTCCTTGTACTGGTTTTAGAGCTTTAAGTGCTTCAGGTACTTGATCTTTTTCTTCATAATAAAGGTGACTTTTAAACTTTACTAGGGGCTAATTTATCAACATTAACTTATGAACCACATATGAAAATATAATAAATAAATCCATATTTTTTCTTACTCGATCCTTATAGGTGTTTGGTAAATGTGTAGCATCATGTGTATCAGGTAAAATTACCAAAAATCCTAATGTATCACCTTCTCCATATCCATTATTATAATGTTTACCTCTACTTTCATGAAATCTTGTACCTTTTCTGTTAATAATTATAATAATATATTTATAACGAATATCGTTTTTTATTTAAATTGTTTTATTAGAATATTTGAACTAAACTGTACCTAGATCTCCAAGAGTATCCAAATTTGTCATAACCCAGTGGAGCTTGTAAATTAGCATATTCTTGACCCCATCCTAGTCTTGTAGCTGATCCTTCTGGCATTTCCTCAATAGTTGCTTCCCAATACCATGTACCTCTACTTACGTCTGAGTAATAAGCAAACCATGTAAATAATATATAAAGTCCAAAAAAATATTTTATTTCTTAATGATTTAATTCATATTGATTGATGTAATTTAAAAGCTTTCAATGATGTAGGTCACAATTTTGACATACTATGAGTTGCTCTGACCATGCAATAGCCTTTTTCTCCAGTGACTGCCAGTCTATCTTCTGAAACTCTAAGTTGTGGTGCTCGATCATGCAAAGCAAGTAAAACTGTGCTTGGACTCAAAGCTCTGTATAACCAACCAGGAATAGGTTTTCCAGCCCAATCACTACTTTCATCAAATTCCTGTCAAATAATTCTAAATGTCATAATATCTCAAAAATATATAATATGCATCATAATTACAAACCTGTCTGAAAGGCGCATGAGGATCAGGTTCAGCAAGAATATAACGATAACCATCTTTATTAAAAGGATGTTCAAGGGGATACCCATGAGCTGGTAATTTAGGAGCTGTCATATCAGAACCCCTACCCTTTTTCCCAGGCCCTGTACTTGCTCCTTCTCCAGGAAACTTACGTTTTGCATTGCGACCACGGAAACCTCCACTAAGTGGTACTGTATATGCCATAGTTATGTTTATTAATTATATACTATGAATTTCAATACATCATTGTTCAGATATAAAATATTACAAAGATAAAATATGATTGTGTATAATTTTAAGTTACTTTTTCTAATTAAAGCTAATAATTCATAGTACAATAATTTTTTAATTGTACGTTAAAAACAAATCACAGTGTGCAATTTATTAAATAACTTAACCTATTTAAGTCATAGACATTCTATGATTAAGCAGGTTGTTGCAAGATATCATGATACTGATTAATATCTTGATAAGATAAGAAGTAACTAAAACAAAAAAGAAAAACTAACTACTACAAATCTAAAGCTAAAAATAGATATGAATACATTACTAGTAATCAAATTATGCATTAATTTAACATAAAGTACACACAAATAATTTTACATACTTTCAAAATAACAATAATTGTAATATTAATTAAATACATTTATTAATTTAACTGCATTTTTTAGATTAACATTTAAATTTAAAATCTAAATTGAAATAATATTACATTATAATTGATTCATAACTATACTTACCAACATGCTGAACACCCATTTCAGTTACTTTTAAATGACCACCTTTAATCATTGCTTCATAATTTGGCTTAATCAATTGAAGGTCAGAACATATTAGTCCAAATAACTGTCCATCTGAACTGTTTTCATCAATAGTAAATAATGTTCCAACATCTTTTAACAGTGCTCTATGTATCTATGTTAAAACATTAGTTACTTTTGTTTTTGTATGTAAAATAATCTTTAGGTAATTGTAAAGAATAAAATTTATAATATTAAATTTGATACTGCATACAATAATTAAATGATTTTAATTTACATATATGTTTAACTATAAATTACTATAAATTTTCTTACTTTACTTGCTATTTCTTTTTTCTTAATTTATTTATCACAAATAAAAGTGCAAAAAAATTTGTACAGAAAATACAGTAGAAAAGTATATAAAAAGGATTTATATGTAATCATGCAGGATGTTAAAAAAAGAGTCTAAGACATTAAACATTTTTAATACTTACCAAGAATAGGAAAAGGTATTTAGTTAGTACATGTCCTAAATTCAATCCTAGTTTAAAATGTAGTTTAAAATGTAACATGTTAAATGGAAATAAAGTAATTGATCTAGAAATAAATTAATTAATAAAATCTAAGAAAAATTGTATTATAACAGAAAATTATTGTTGACATTAATAATAAAATTATAGTGAAATACAAAAATTTAATTTTACTTTTACAAGAAGTATTTAATATATTTTCCATTGAAATACAAGATAATTACAAGTATTCTTGCCTTGTTTCATATAGTTTCATATGTATTCCTTATTCGATGTTTAAATTTTATTACATTACTTATTGTGAATAAGTATAGTAAACTCTATAAGTATTCTAAAATTATGTTTTATGTTGAAAGAATTAATTTTAGGTCCTATATTGATTAAATATGTTTATCTCTCTTAATAGGTATTATAAATTCTTAAGGTCTTAGATCCTTTTTTTAACACCATGTATAATACATTGTGAAACAAAGGATTAATTTAACTCCTTGTAAAAATTTTCATTTGATTAAATACGTAATTTACATATAAATTAGATAAATCTTACATTTCTTTCTATAATTATATACAATGAAATATATGTCAGTGATGATCATCAGTTACTTACCGTTGCATGCCAAGATTGAGTTACTCTGCGTGGCATTGTAGTCATGCTATCCCAGTGACATTCAATGAAAGAAATAATATCTTTATCTTTATGAAAAAATGTTTTTTGTTCATTATCTTTCTGAGTCATTTGTAATAAATTTGCTATTGCTGTTACACACATTTGTGGAAATGCTAGAAAAATTACTCTTTTTAATTAAATTTTAAATGTTATATCGCACGATATAATTACTATTTAATTATATTCTTACGTGCTTGGTTTTTTTTGAAACTTTCTAAACCAGTCGGAGAACAATTTTTGCACATAAATATGTAATTCATCATAAAGGGTACTAATTTACCAAGTTGGTATCCAATGCATGATTCATGAAACCATCTTGAACAACTAGCACACAATAACTCTATAATATTAAGATTTCTTTCTTTTCCACTAAAATGGTATAAATTTATAAGTTACCGATACTTTTTCATCGATTTTAGCATAAACTTTAAATAAATTACCAATAACAATTTCCACTCTCATTGTTATTAGCTCGACCATTAGGTTTCTCAGTATTTTCTTCTGGTTTATGTTTTTGTTTACTTTTATCATCACTTTTTGTTTTCATCTTATCTTCAATAGATTCAATTTGTGTTCCATCTACTTTATCGATTGGGCTACAAAAAGTATATTTATATTAAACTATGTAACTGATAAAGCACCATAATAGCACATAACCTCAAAAATATTCCTTTTCATTATACGAACTTTAAATAAATATTTCTAAATTAAATTAAAGGTACTAACAATTTATTATTATTCACGTGATTCTTGTATATATTATATATACAACTATAAGCGGCTTATAAATACCTTTCGGCTTTTTCTTCTGACATTTTTGATTTTATATTTTTCTATTATTTTTAAACTAATAATGTTTTGCTTTATCTAAATTTTTCGTTGTAGTAATATACAGTAATATATGTATAAAGCATACCCAATTATACATGTTTTTTTTCAATTCACTATTTGTTTCCACGACATAAATTACTTTTCAAAGCTTGGTTTTTAACTATGTGCCGACTGTTCACAACCATTGATTGGATACTACGGAGATTCGGTATCACATACATATCTTTCATGCATGGGATATGCAAATAGTTTATTTACGATAAAAGTCATGCAAAATGATAAACGTCATTATTATTTGTTTCATATTTTGAAAATGATATATATATTTATACAAAATTATAATTTAGTCTAATCATAAATATAAAGTAATGAAAATAATTTTTACATGTAATACGAAATATTTTATTTTTATGAAGCTAAGACTATAATTTTATAATTTATTATATTATTACTATTATTAATAGATAATATTTATTAGACCAAATTGAAAAATTCACCTATTAGGTATAAGAAATATAACATTAACATAATTATTTATAGGTTTATATGCAATACTAGCAATTTAGTTTACAAGTTTGAATAGGAACCATACATTTTTTTTCTTATGAGTACATTTTCTGTATTTGTACGCTTATTACATTAGAGCACTATATATCGTATAATTAAAAATTATTCAATCAAATTGTGTCAATATATGAAGTAAAAATTATGCAGATATTTCTATATCTTGTACCATAAAAAATAAAAAAGGAAGAAGATGAAATAAATTGAATACATTTATTTTAATTATACTTGATATTTGAAATCATTGAAATATTTTACCGGTTGACCATTTTCCTATCAAAAAAAAGGAAATACAAGTTTACTTAATTTTCCATCTTATAATCGTGCTGTTTGTATATAAAGTTGATTTTTCTTTTAGTTTAGAAAGTCATATCCTTGTTTAAATCGCATAAAATTATATAAAACTCACTTTATGTATATAGTAATCTTTCTTATATTTTCATTATTATACAACCATGAAATCAAATTCGTGCTATATAATAAAATTTTTATTCTTCATCTATTTATCTTCAAATTTATTTTTATTCATTTATTAATGTAACAATTAGCAATGTTCGTTTATTTTTTCATATTTTATTTGTTTACAAGCAGCTACGAGCAAAAGTCTCTACAAAATATTTAAGGATATGAACTATCGATTATTAGTTAATTTTAATTTTTATAAGTAATTGTACTTTATAATTGAACTTAATATAGTAGATGTTATTATAAAATATGTAATAGATGTTAACATTTTGTTTTGAAATATAAATTAACAGACTACTACAATTTATGACAATTACGTATATCGAAAATAATAAGTTTCGAAAGATTTCTTTTTAAATAACCTTGAAAATGAAAAAAATCTAATTACCTGGCAAAAACAAGAATTCTATTATAAAATATTTAAGAGGAACAAGGTATGAAAAGTTAACAAAGAAATAGGATTATAAACTCATGACAAATTACTACAAAAAATTAGATTTTAGGTTACAAAAATTGGTTACTGAAATATTTGAAGAATTTTACTAACAAACGCGTAATAAATTAATTTCGTCGATATTCAATAAAAACTTTAAAATGTAAATGTAATCACGATTATTTGACGAAATTTTAAGAAAAATTTCCTTTTGCTTAAGTATCCCTACCATATTCGTTAAAAAAGTTTACAAAATCGAAGATGAGAAAAATCCACTAAAGATACGAATAGCAACTGTTCTAAATATAATATCCATATATAAACCGTTAAGTAGAAGACCAAATATGAAGTATAATTTAAAGTAGAAGAAAAGGTAGGTAACGATATCACAAACTGAATCATTTAGTGAGTTCAAAGTTGCTATGACAGGGGTTGGATCTGTTTTGGCGCAGCGATGTTCGATGTGGCGTCCTCTGATGGCAAGCTCTGTTAGTAGAGCACGAGAAATGGTGGGGAATAGAGTGTAGCAACGGAGCGTGCGTCTACGTCAGGAAAAGCTCTGAGCTTATTGGTCCCGGTCCATTGTTGCGTATTGATTGCTGCGGAGCGGTGGTATGGTCGTTGGGACACTCGGTCGTCCTCATCGCCGTCGTCGTCGTCGTCGTCGTCGGTGGTACAGTCGAGTAGGTTAAGAAAGCGGGACACGCGTACAGATAGATCAGTTTTCCGTGTCGTTGTGATCGAAAGCGCGTTTCGTCGCGTACGATCCATGGATCTGGGTTTACTATATAATATTTACACGTAAAATACAAGTATATATACATATTATATACGTATTTGTTCATATATAATTACACGTACAAACACACATACATACAGTCACTTGCACACACATACCCACACACATATACGCGCACACTTGTAAGTACATACGCGCGCGCGCGCGCGAAACAAATACACTTACAAACATAGAAACACATACACGATTCAAATAAAAATCATTTGCATATATGTGCATATATATACATTCACACGCATATACGCGCGCGCGCTCACATTCACATCATACGTGTCCATAAACATTTACTTATAGGTATATACACACGCGCGCGCGCGCGCGTACACGTATACCGACACACACATCGTACACGCACACTTACCTATAGATATTAAATACGGGACAAATACAAGTTACATGCACGAACACGTTTGTGTGCACACATAGGGAATACGACATAGACACAAATCAAGCTAAATACAAATTCACACGCGCACACACAGTCAGACATAGACCACACGCACGCACGTATGTGTATATACGTGGACGCACGTGTATGTATATATCATCATAGTGGTGTCAGTGGGTTGTTTTCTTGTTTTCTGTTTCTCCCCCTTTCGAGATTGGAACTACCTGCAGCATCAGCGGCGGCGGCGGCGGCATCAGCTGCCGCCGAGCGTGTCGAGACCGACTTCTACTGATCCTCGGTCACGATAAACTTGGTGGATAGTTCTCGAAAGATAGTGGCGAATTCTTGCGAACGAACGCGACGGAAAGAACGAGATCGACGGACGAGAATTATGCACGGTCAGGGAATCTCCGGGTGCTGGACCGAATAACCGGGACTAGTCGATCGAAAGACAAAAATCGAAATTCGGTTTGGCTCGAGCGACGAAACGGCGACGCGACGAGTGCGAGACGCGAGCCGCTGAGCGACTTGAACGTAGCAAATTAGCAGCGCGATTGTTCTCCACTCGAAATCGTATCGCGACAGAGAAAGTTGAAACGGACTAACGAACGAGGAGCCCAACGGTCGAGCGAACGGAAGGGGAAGAGTGAGCGAGACAGAGCGAAGCACAGTGCGTGGCGAAAGGAGAGAACGGACGCGAGGGAAGACAAAGGGAGAAACGAGTGCGACGAGATAAGAAACGAGATTGAATTACGCGAGGAAGGAAAGACTGGGCCGCGAGGGGACGCGTGAGGCAGAGATCCGAGGAAAGGGGAAGGAAAGGAGCGACGGTAGAAGCGACGGTAGTAGCGTTTGGAAACGGTTGAAGAGAATTTCGAACAGAAGTGTGGTTCGGGGTGGGCGGGTGGGTGGGGATCGGTGCGTGCGTGCATCGTGCAGCGTGCGTGCGTGCGTGCGTGCATCGTACGTGCGGCGTGCGTGCATAAACAAGAAAAGGAAGAGGAAGAAGAAGAAGAAGAAGAAGAAGAGTCAGAGTCAGAAGAGGAAGAAGCGAAAGAGAAAAAGGGAAAGGAAGACAGAAGCCACGACATTAGAATCGGGAAGAAAATAAAGGAAATAAAGGTTCGTTCGTTCGGTGGTGGTGGTGGTAGTAGTAGTGGTGGTGGTGGTAGTAGTAGTGGAGGCGGTGGTGGTGGTGGTGGTAGTAATAGTAGTGGTGAGTGGGCGCAAACTGCGCGAAGCTAGTTCGTGGTTAAAAGCTGCAACGAAGCGCGAGGCGTGCAGAGTTGCAGCAGGAAATTATGAAGCGCATAAGGAGCGCCCTGTTGGCCGCCGCTTGTGATAGTTGCCGGTGAATGTGTGATCCGGGGGCAGCAGAGACCCACCGTAATGACGACCGAAGACACGACCGAAGAGACGACCGAGCAGCCCCCGGTAGACGACTGCCTGAAGGAACGGAAATGGTGGTGCTTCCTGCTGTCGAGCGTCTTCACTTTCCTTGCCGGGCTGCTGATCGTACTCCTCTGGCGTGCGTTCGCCTTCCTCTGCTGTCGCAAGGAAACCGAGTTCGCCCCGAATTACCCGAAACAGAAAGAGCAAAAGACGAGCCGCCAGGGTAAGGAGTTCGAGGGGACTTTTATGACCGAGGCCAAAGACTGGGCCGGTGAACTGATTTCTGGACAGACCACCACTGGACGTATTTTGGTAAGTTTCTCTTTCTTCTAGTTACTTTTTCTTTATCTTTCTTTATTTTCTTTTTTATTTCTTTTATTGACACGCGTATGTCCACGTTTTGCCCACCATTGCTTTCCTGTATCTTTGCTTTTACCTTGTAGCCTCGGAACGAAAGAGAGACAAGAGGAGAGTGTGAGCGTGCGACAGAGAGGGAGAGGGAGCGAGGGAGAGAAAGATATGCGAATATACCGGAGTAACTGCTACGTATTAGGACGTTTTATTATTTTTTCCCATGCACGTTTCTGTTCTCGATGGCGTCCATCGAGATTTCTCTATTTTCTGAAGTATTTCTTAATACTCAGCTATAAGCGGTATTAACTTTGAGGTAGCTTTGAAATAACTACGCGTTCCTGGAATGTCGAATGATCGGGACTCCGTGAATATGCATGAGATATGACTTCGTGTGATTTATACCGTTAATGTCCATTCAGGTTTACAAGGTGGCCTGACGTGGTTGCCCGCAATGAATTCTGTTGTCATCGATTTAAACGATATTTACGCACAAGTGTATTCATGTATTCGCGTAGAATTGCGTTACACTATGTTGCTCGATTTTTAGGATTTCTTTGATAGGTTATGGTTAGAGCGGTAGTCTCGAGATTTATTAAGCGTGAAAAGAGTAACGCGGATGCAACGGGAGACACGCAAAGAGAATCGAAACGTTGTACATGGTGTTTCGATCGTTTATACGAGATGTATATATGTACATGTATGAGATGAGGGACTAAGGTACGAATTATAGTTCGCAGTCGCATGAAGTTACTTCCATCATGTGGAGTTTTTGTTTCTGCTAAGTTAAACGTACCAGGTTGAGCTTTTGAGAAGAAAGTGAAAAGGGATCAATTACAAGCTCAAACGTATTGGTGGACCAAACTCCAACTCCTCTACTAGCTTAGGAGGAGCGTGGACTGATACATGAAATACGTGTATACGTGTGTGTAGGAGAGAAGTAAAAGCATTAAACTTTATTTTTTAAGCAGTTGTATGCCAAAGGTATTACTATTTGCGAATGGATAAAGTATCTTAATTTCTTTTCTACTGCAAAATTTGTGAATTTTGTGTTTGCATTATTTTACATATCATCTTTCGATACTCTTCGTCAACGTGTAATTAATTTTTTAATAAAATTTTTAATTTTATGGTGGTTGTATATCGAGTAATGTATCATTTGTTGAAATGAAAATTTCGTTAAAGTATTTGTTAATTGCTGCTGCCAGTATTCGTATTACTTTTCACCTGTACTTCATGGTATCCATGTATGAATAGCTGTTTATCGCAAAAACGATTTAGGTTTACCAAGCCTGCCACCTTTTCATGTCCCGGAACGTTTTTTCCTAATTAAAACATTTTTTCGGGCACTGTGTTATTGAAATAGGTTATGTAGCAGCGCACGCTACTTTAGATAATACTTTATTCATTGACGATGCATTTTGGATAAAAATTATGGTAAATTATGAAAGTAATATAACGTATAATAAAATTGCGATATATTTTTCCGAATCAGTGTAAAAAGTTGTATATTCGTTTTAATAATTAGAACGACGGTTCCACTTTATATAGGTTAGGTAGAATATTATATATCTAGGAAAATGAATGAGATAACTTTAAACATTTTAATTATTATTTAACGACAAATGTATGATTGGACTTCCTTTGGTTATAATTTCTTATAAAAAGTTCAATATTCATTTTAATAATTAGAATGAGAATTCCACTTTATATAGATTAGGTAGAATATTATATCTGGAGGATAATGTATTAAATAACTCCAAACGTCCCAATTATTATTTAATGTTAAATATTGGATAGTTGGACTTCCTTTGATTATAATATCTCACAAAACGTTCCATATTCGTTTTAATAATTAGAAGAACGATTCTATGATACTTTATACAGATTAGATAGAATATTATATCTGTAAGATAATATTTTAGGTAACTTTAAATGTCCTAATTATTGTTTAACGACAAGCATTGTATGATTTAGTCTTTCTTTGGTTATAATTTCTTATAAAACGTTACCTGTTCGTTTTAATAATTAGAATGGCGGTTCCATTTTATATAGGTTATGTAGAATATTATATCTCGAAGATAATGTATTAGATAATTCTAAACGTTCTAATTATTATTTAATAATAAATGTTACATGATTAAACTTTCTTTGGTTATAATTTCTTATGAAACGTTACCTATTCATTTTAACAATTAGAATGGTGGTTCCATTTTATATAGGTTATGTAGAATATTATATCTCGGAGATAATGTATTAGATAATTCTAAACGTCCTAAGTATTATTTAATGACAAATTTTACATGATTGGATTTTCTTTGGTTATAATTTCCTGTATCTTTTCTCGTTGCTTTCGTTCGTTGCTTAGCTCATCAGCGATCGATTGTATCGTGCGACGATTGTATCGATGATCGTATCGATGAGTATGCGACGTGTTTTCCGAGAAATTTGACATGTGAAAAGAAAAAATGATCACAGCGTCTACGCGCAACTATACCATGTTATATACATATATATACACGTACATATAATGCCATGTACAGAAAGTGAGTTCACGGCACGAGTTAGCTCGAGTATCGTAGCTGGTGACCCAGTTTTCGTTCGTGGAACCAGCACGTCGTTGACTGAAGTAGAGGGGTAGTTTCTACGCAGTGCGTGCTTTATCCTGTGGGGCGTGTTTCCAGCCTTTTTCCTTTTCCAAGCTTCACGATTCTATCCTCCTTGTTTTATTTGCGTTGCTTCTAAATGAAAAAAAAGGATAAAAATACTAATTTCTATTCCAAATTAGAGGAGTGAGATTTTTAATGGCGTATGCTGCGATAAATATAGCTAGAATTTTCTTAATGACAACCTTAGTCGACTTAGGCGATTTTGATATAATTTCAGTACGTTTGTGATACAACATTTATAATTTTTATATTTTTCTTTTATTTCTGTGCGATTGTGTAGGTTGTTTCATTAAAGTTATTGCAACGTCGATGATAAGTATATGTAATACTTGGAGTATTTTTATCATCTTTTAAGTGCTAAGGATTTTTAGTTACGATTGTTTTAATGTAAAATATATGTCATATTATTATTTCGTATTAATGGTTTCAGTTTTGTAAAGGGATATTTCATGCACGAAAATGGAAATAGAAGTCGAGAAATTTTAATTAAAGAATGACTAATTTAAAAATAAAAGTTTCTTCTACATTTATCTCTGATGTGAATTATAATTTCTTTTTTTTTTGTATAAATCCATATATTTAATTATTAATATTTTTGTGGAATACTAAGTATAATTTTACTCTAAGAGTCTTTTGATAATGATAAATGTGAAAATTAAATCATAAGTGAAGAATGATGAAATGAGAGGATTTAGTCATCTAATCTGAACGAAGGCAGTCAAGAATCGATGATTTATACAGCTATCCTATATCCACTCGTGTATATTTTAAAGTATCAACTATTTTATAACGTTTAATTTTATCTAAATTGCTCATAAATATGAAATTTTTATTATATTTCCAATTTATTGGTATTTCCTAATTACACGGTATATTTATCTTGAAATATCGTGTTCTTATTTATAAGTATACGCATACCACTATATCTAAAATAATCGGAGATTACCATAATTACTATCTAAATAACGCATAACACGATATCCGAAATTCTATCGCTTTATTTACTCAAAATATGCACTAATATTAAATAGTAGAACGTAATGAATCGTACTTTAATGTTCAAATACATGGCAGCTAAACTTCTTTACGAATTTAATGTAATATTAAATTATAGTTTAACATAAGTTTCAATGGTTCGTGTATTAAATCTATTAAAACACTAGTGTCGACTCAAACAACAACAACAACAATAACGATATTAAAATGGTTCCTTTCGTCGACTCAAATAATAATAATAATAATAATGATGATGATGATGATGATAATAATAATAATAATAATAATAATAATAATAATAATAGTAATAATAATAATAATAATAATAAAATGATTCCTTCGGTCGACCCGAATAACGACAACAACAATGCCAACAACAACGACAACAATGTCAATAACAACAACAACCACAATGGCAATAACAACAACGACAAAACAACAATAACAGCAATGGAAATAACAATAACGACAATGGCAATAACAACAACGATGGTCGACTTCGGTCGACTCAAATAATAATAGTAATAATAATAATAATAATAATAATAATAATAATAATAATAATATGGGTCCTTCGGTTAACAGTCTCTCTCCGTATGTAAAGTAGAAATTTGGATTTCATAAATGTACGATATAGATTTCTTTTTAATTCAATGAACTCGAAGTAGGTGTACTGCGATTATGTTTGTTGTTTGGAAGTTTTAGCTTTGCGGTATATAACACAGATCTACTTTAGGACTTGAATTATCATTGCAGTTCTCATTCACATGACGTGTGCACTACTTTGGAGGAGGTACTGCGTCATTTTTATGCTTGCAGTTAATTTCTATAGTTTGTCCCATTTCGTTAGAGTGTACGCATACATGAATATTGTGCTAAGAAGTGTGTTTCTGGGTTAAACGATAAATAAATCGAATAAATTTGATATAGCGCTTGGTTCGCGTTAGTTCGTTAAACCTTATACGTCTCCATTTTGTTTTACGTATGTTATATTATATCCTTATTGTATCACCGTAGACCAAGCTGAGAATTTTTGTATAAGGAAAATTTTAAATTACAAGTATATTTCACCGTCATTGTTACCGCTATGATCGTTTAAATAAATTTTATCGAACTCTTCGGTAGTATACTGAATTATCTTTTTAGGTGCAGACAGATGGCGCGCGTGTAGCTCAAGTAGTACCGTCTAGTTGTCATCTGTGTTTAATTTGTTTGTGGATTTGGCATTAAATCCATCGAAGAAACCTGATTTGTTGAACAAACTCATTAAAGAACCATAGTATAAGTCTAGATATATAATATCTTATTAAAACAAAATACTAATAACGTACTTATAACAAAGTCTAGGCTTTCCCCTAGATGTTACTAGAATAGCTATCTTTAACGTTTAGGATGTTTAGGACTAGGATGTTTCATCCTACTTGTTTAGGATGAAAATTGGATATCTGTATTTATAACAAATTCTAGGTTTTTCCCCTAGATGTTACTAGAATAGCTATCTTTATCGTTTAGGATGTTTAGGACTAGGATGTTTCATCCTACTTGTTTAGGATGAAAATTGGATATCTCTATTTATAAATTGCCATAAAACAAGATAAGATCGATATATTCGTTAACACTGATAACAAGAATTTTTATCTTTTGACAGAGAATAAAATTAATTTCCAACGTACAAGTTATGATTAGCAAAGTTCTAGTGTTTTTTCAAAATTACACGAGTTACAGTTTTATTACTTCCGTTGTTAACCTTTGTTGACTCAATATGGCATTTGACGCTGCAAGTTCTTCAGCTGGAATATCAATTAACTTGTCAATTTAGTAGGAAATGCGTGTTGTTCTTTATTAAGCTCGCGTTATTATACGTTTCCTGTATTCTCTTCAAATAACACGACGCCATTTATGTAATGGCTACGTGTCTTATAAAGACAACGGAGTAGGTTTCTCTCTAATTTAATCCAACTGCAACTTACCACGTTACCAGTGAACTATTCGAACCACCAGCCACACTATTCTTTAAAATAGATGACGTATGTTTCTTACATCCCGCATTAAGTTTTATCGAATTACAGAAAACCTTACGTGTTGACATCTTGCCTAATTTAGCATAGTTCATTTGCCAGGGAATGGTTGATTTCATATCGAATTTCGAATAAATTAATTTACATGTTTACATATGTAGAGAGAGGAGTAATGTGATTCGGTTTATACTTATAAGAGGTACCAATCGAGGTTGGAATCGTTTACATGAAAACTACCCCTCTTTCTTTGTTCCTCGTTTGCCTACTTATAATAGACTATAGTAGACTGCTCTACTTATAGTAGACTATAGTAGACTGCTCTAATTATAGTAGACTATAGTAGACTGCTCTAATTATAGTAGACTATAGTAGACTGCTCTACTTATACTATACTTTCAGTATTTAATATTAAACTTCAATTATTGACGTACTTTCTTGCTATAGTATATGTTGTTCACTTTTATAGTACTATATTTACTATATTACTATATGTTATTTACTACGTGATTTTATTATATTCATTATACTATGATAATTTGTAAAAAAAAAATATATTTTTATTGGTAATTGAAGTTTACATGAAAACTACTCCTCTTTCTTTGTTCCTCGTTTGCCTACTTATAGTAGACTATGGTAGACACTCTACTTATACTATATTTATAGTATTTAATATTAAACTTCAATTATTGACGTACTTTCTTGCTATAGTGTATGTTGTTCACTTTTATAGTACTATATTTACTATATTACTATATGTTATTTATTACGTGATTTTATCATATTCATTATACTGTAATAATTTGAAAACAAAAAATATATTTTTATTAGTAATCGAAGTGAAATTTGTTTTTTTTTCTCCATTTCAGTATAAATACAATAATTTATCATGCATCGATAAAATATAGTGTCAATTTGACATCATGTCACCAGTTGATGGTTAAAGGATATATAAATATGTATACATATGCTTGACATCAAACGTGTATTTATCAACGATAGTGACAGTGTAAATTTGTATTTATTCGTTACATCGAATACGGTGTGTCCCTTGAAATACATTAAAGTAAGGGAAGTTGGAAATTGTTGAAAATGGAGAAAATAGTTAAACCAATAAAAGTAAAAGTATATGACATAATGTATTTTTGTAATATAATACACAATTTTTTAAAATTGTACTTTTACTTTTATATTATTTTCCTTTCTACTAGGTTTATGTATTATGTTTTTACTTTCATATTATTTTTCTTATTTATACTTTTAGTACTATATTATTTTCAATTTATGTACTTTACTTTTATATTATTTTCCTTTTTACTAGGTTTATGTGTTATGTATTATGTTTTTACTTTCATATTATATTTTTTATTTATACTTTTAGTAGTATATTATTTTCAATTTATGTACTTACGTTATATTTTTATCTTTATATTGTTATTTTTTAATAATTTTCTTCTATTTTAAGCTTCGTGTTATATTATTTATTTATATTCTCAAATTTGTACTGGGATATTATATTATTTCTGTACTGTAAATATATGCAAATATATGTACTATTTATTACATACGGTTCGATATTACCATTTATTGTTCGCTAGAACGTTATGTAATAGGTGAAACCAAAATTCCTAAAATTACATTGTTGCTTCGTCGAAACCTAGAGGAGAAGAAAACGTTCTAGTTACGCTTTAAAATTGGTCAAATTATTCGTCGTTGGAACACAAGTAGGCAGCCACGGTGTAAAAAGAGTGTCACGTAATATCGTTAATTCAATGCCATACTGCCTGGGTCATGCATTGCTAGTGCAGGTGTGTTATACTGATGCATCGACAAAGGTTTTTATCGATTCTCAGCTATATGATGTACATACGTATCTTCTGCTCACAGACTTCAAATTACATGACAACTTTTGCCTACTTTTTACCACATTTGTACAAAAAGATCCTTAATTCGTCGTGACATGGATACGTTGATCGATAAGCCTAAAGGGTTATAATGCTAAAAGGGGTTCGCTTCGAAACAAGTTCATTTTCATTGTAGTCACGTAATTTCATAAATCAATTTTTAATCTTAAAAATTATAATTTATTTCCTCATATTAATGCAAATAAATCGTTAGAAATATTACTTACTTGTGTTTAATGAATATAAATACTATAAATAAGATAAAAATCACTAAGGTATCCGAGTTGCTTTGATCAGAAATCGAAATTTCGATTAGATTATGAAATTAAGAACAGAGTAATTTTTTATTTATTTACAAATTAATTTGTCTCAAAATAAAGATAGATTAACGTTGGTGTCTGGATACTACTATAGACTTCAAAACTATAGAGTTACTACTATAGGCTTTAAAAGTAAGGGTCTAGAAATGTTTTCTGCGCATTTATGTTATATCTAACACGTTTGTCACGTTTTTCAGCAAGTTGATATTTGCATTTTTCTTTAATAGTTAGAAGAAAAGCAAAGGAAATGATAAATTATAGATTTGGATGTTGTGGAAAGTACGTTTAAAGCTGTTATGGATTGTGCTTACAAAATATATTATACTAATTAATTGTTAAATTAATTTATTATACTAGAATAATGTATTATAGACTATTCTGTACATGGTAGATTAATTTATTATTATTATACTAATAAACTGCAATATTATGAATATCAATATTAATTTTATTTTAATTAAAATAATATTTATTTTAACATAATTAAATTTTATTTAACACTATTATAGTACATACAATATATCAATTTATTATAAAAATTTATTATTATAAACGATAGTAATAATTAAAAAATTATTCACGCTTTTCAGTAAGTTGATATTTGCATTTTTTTTTTTAATAGTTAGAAGAAAATCGAAGGAAATGATAAATTATAGATTTGGATGTTGTGGAAAGTACGTTTAAAACTGTTATGGATTGTGCTTACAAAATATATTATACTAATTAATTGTTAAATTAATTTATTATACTAGAATAATGTATTATAAAGTATTCTGTACATAGTAGATTAATTTATTATTATTATACTAATAAACTGCAATATTATGAATATCAATATTAATTTTATTTTAATTAAAATAATATTTATTTTAACATAATTAAATTTTATTTAACACTATTATAGTACATACAATATATCAATTTATTATAAAAATTTATTATTATAAATGATAGTAATAATTAAGGAATTATTCCTACCACATTTTTTTCGAAATGTAATTTCACATTTTTGTATGTTTCAAATGATTCAAAGTCTATAATTGGAAAATCAAATATTCGTAGACCAGATTACTAGATTCGCAATTTTTGGGCATAGCTTCTCCATAGGTTCTCCACTAAAATAGCTGTTGACTCCTTGATAGGTAGAATTAATGGACCGTTGGCATACTTTGAATTGCATTTTCGGGAAGAGGCTGCTAAATATAATAGGGTTGGCAGAAGTCGAGGTACTAATAGCATACATATTTTAGGCTTAATAATTTCCTTCTGTGTGTTAAAGATGGCTCATTAATTTCAGTTAAGATACTAGGATCGCGGCTAGTATGAAAGGATTCAGTTGCTATCCTTAATCTAGCTTTATGTATTGTCCTAGGTTCCATTCCAGTTATACTTTGACCAAGTTATAAATTACAACGCGTAATCAGACTTATTGTTAGCACGAATTATTGCGCTGCAGGCCAATTACTGTAAGCAGATAATTTGATTACGTCGGTACTTCTCTTGTAGAGATTATCAAAAGTGTTTATATCAATGAATATTTTATTGTATTATATAAATATTTATAAATATTTAGTTAATTTAACTTGGAGGAAAAGGTAAAAAATTTATGAAATTTATTTTTCAATTTTTAATAAGTAAATGCAAAATTTTAGTAAATAAAAAATAAATATATTACTTGTCCATAAATTTTTTACTTTTCCAATTTTCAATTTTTCAATTTTTAATAAGTAAACACAAAATTTTAGTAAATAAAAATAAATATATTATTGGTCCATAAATTTTTTACTTTTTTAATTTTCAATTTTTCAATTTTTAATAAGTAAACACAAAATTTTAGTAAATAAAAAATAGATATATTACTTGTCAATAAATTTTTTACTTTTTTAATTTTCAGTTTTTTAATTTTTAATAAGTAAACACAAAATTTTAGTAAATAGAAAATAAATATATTACTTGTCCATAAATTTTTTACTTTTTCAATTTTCAATTTTTCAATTTTTAATAAGTAAACACAAAATTTTAGTAAATAAAACTAAATGTATTACTTGTCCATAAATTTTTTACTTTTTTAATTTTCAGTTTTTCAATTTTTAATAAGTAAACACAAAATTTTAGTAAATAACAGATAAATATATTACTTGTCCATAAATTTTTTACTTTTTCAATTTTCAATTTTCAATTTTTCAATTGTTAGTAAATAAACACAAAATTTTAGTAAATAAAAAATAGATATATTACTTGTCCATAAATTTTTTACTATTTCAATTTTCAATTTTTCAATTTTTAATAAATAAACACAAAATTTTAGTAAATAAAATATAAATATATTACTTGTCCATAAATTTCTTAGTGTTAGAGTATATAATTGATTTTCAAGTTTCACATCAAGGTTGCTTATACCTATAAATACATATTTTCGAAAATTTATTGTCAGATGGGAAGTTAAACATTTTTGTTCCCTTAATGTCTTTATTTTTCGAACAATTTTTAATTTTAGTATCAGAATTTAACTTTTGATGTATTTTTACTGATTATTAACTTTTTGCACTTACACTTCACATCTTTTAACTTTAAACACTAATTTAATTAGCGTCTATGATACAAATGATACGATTTTTTCTACAGGATTGATATATCATTTTCAAGTTTTATCATGTATTGTGTTCATCATAGATGTATGCATGCAGAAAAATAGAATTTTTTATCAAATTTTGATGCAGTTATTAAAAATTCATATCGGATTTCGTTTAAACTTCAATTTTCTATTTGGAAACTTCTATGTAATATTTTAAGTGCCAAGGATAAAATTCTCGTTTTTTCTTAATTTATGGCTTCACGTTGCATCGACCATCGGGTCATTAGCGACGACTTAGCGGTTTTTCCTTTCTTCGCGTAGCGATTACATTTTTTGGTGGATAGTGGTTTCCTTTAGGAATTTTAGCATATTTTCTATGCATTTCAGTGATATCAAGACCACGGTTGATTTTATCTTATTTTTTATCTTGGAAGCTGATGTATTAACCCTTTGTACTGGAGAGGAGTCCTTCAGTTGTCATTTGATAAAATTTCGAAGATCGATATTAATTAACACTTTGCACGCGGCCACGGTTTTCCAAGTTTTTGAACGTGTAGCGGGCAAATCCAGCTTTCTCGCGTATTAGTCAATTTGATAATTTACGAAATCGCGCGAATCCATTTTCAAAATGGGTAAAATGCGAGAAAATAAAACACAAGTCAAAACTGATAAAATTACAAAATAGTATAAAGTAAAGCGCAAGTTCTTTCAAAGTCACAGAATGCAGTTCATTGCAGTCTATCACGCAACTGAGATTACAGTCTCCCGCTTTCAACGTTTCTTCTTTTTCGGACTGTGATCACGGTCTTCCGCCTGCAATGTGTTAATATATCAAATTTAATGTAATGTGACAATGTACGAGGTATCGAAATGAAATAATTCTACAATTCTATTATTATACAATTCTTTATTTACTGCTCAAAAAAGTATCGTCAGGTTTTTAGTAGAAAATCTTTGAATTTCTACTCTTCTCTGGCAAAAAAATCGTCAACTGCAATGTGTTAATACGTCAAATTTAATGTAATGTAACATTGTACGAGGTATCGAAATCAGATAGTTCTGTGTTAATTATTATACGATTTCTTATTTACTGCTCAAAAAGTATCGACAGCTTTATAGCAGAAATTCTTTGAACTCCTACTCTTCTTTAGCCAAAAAATCATCGAGTGCAAAGAGTTAATATACCAGACTTAATTAAACAAACAGACCCACCATTCTGTGAAATTTGCACTTAGTCAATCGTCTTTTATTCAAATATGGACATTTCTCCTTACTTAAATAATCAGGTCCCATTTTATACCGAGTGTTAAACTAGCACGCAGAGGTTTCATAATTCTTGCTTTAACAAAGAATTATAAATTTAAACTATTGTATAATTTGTTCATGATTTGATATAAATATATTCATATCGATAATTTATTTTAATTATACTAAATGGTATTAATATATTAGCAATATTATATATGTTAATATTAATATTAAATGAAATAGTTTAAAAATTTTGCGAATAATAAATTAAACAAAGTTTTTAATTGTGTATAGAACTTAATTGTTAATAAAAAATATATATAGATAATGAAACAAATATTATTTATACACTTTGGAATTAGTCTCTAATTAATTTTAATACACTCCAATCGTGGAATATTGAATTTCTATTAATTTCCACAAAATTTTGGTAACATTTTTATACTATTTTAGAGAAAATCATTTGCTTTAATTTTGTTTTAAATATCTACTCGAGTTTCTTTGTAATTAAATATTTTGTTTTTTATATAATATAATATGATATAATATAATATAATACAGTTTAATGTAATATAAATCATTTGCTTTAATTTTGTTTTAAATATTTATTTGAGTTTGTTTGTAATATAATATAATATTTTGTTTTTCATATAATATAATATAATATAATACAGTTTAATGTATTATAATTTAATTTAATATGTATATATATAAATGTATGTAATACTCTTAAAAGAGGTACAATAACAAATTCAACTACCTTATAAATTTCGTAAATATCTGACTTCAAAATATTTACATTCATATTTCCTGGTGTTATTGAACAGCTAGTGCTTCATAAATTCATACTCGGAGACATGTTTATTATGATACGCATCATTGAGAATGATATCAGAAGGTATATTAATATTTCACTAGAACGAATAAGCTATTTCGTCACTACTTCTTTTGGTAATTTCTATGTTGTACTCCACAAAAAGAAAAATTCAAAATATTTTAAAAAAATATTATTTTTTATAAAATATAAAAGAAATTTATAAAACATCGCACATATAAGTGTGTAGCGATGAAACTAAGTAACTTTTCTAATTTGATATGCTACTCTAACTTTTAAATTGAAAATTATTGTCATTTATTTATTGGTATAAGTAGAAATTAAGAAATAAAATATCTTACTTACAAATATATTCAATATTTGACGTTTTTATTATTTTTAGATTGTATTAATCCACCGAGCACATAATTCACATAGATATATTTACATAAAAATAATGATTTAAATAATTTAACACATCATTGCATTATATATATTTTCTTCTTTTCATTACATCACTGATATACATTAATATTGTGATAGTCCTCCGCTAATTTTAACCTAATTTCGAATACATTAATATTATTTTGCTATAGTTCATTTAATATGCTAGAATTTAAATTATATTATAGAAAATTACACGTCCTTTAAACGAAAAGTATTCGTGTTCCATAGATACCAATAATATGCTTTTATTTAAGGTATTATAAATTTCGTGTAATTTCGTTAAAACCTAACGAAGATCGCGTATTTGTTACGAAATAGCGTTACAACACGTGAAAGCTAAAGTCGACGTTGATATATATATGTAAGTACTTCCATGTGATACTGTCAACTTGGAATGAATTTATGTACGTAATTTATTCGCTAAACTAAATTATTCCGCTGCTATGCTGAGGAAGGGTCCTCTTGTTGTACAGTTCCCTACAATTTGTAATAAAGCAGAAAAGCACCCATCAACAAATTAAACGCGTGTTTTGTGTTTATATCGTTCGAAAGTAGCCTCGACGTCGGGATCCTTCCGACTAGAAAGAAGGAGACGACGGAGTGGGGATAGTCGCGCGACTCCAGCGCACTCTAGTAGACAGTACAGTGAACTATACAGTGGTTCCGTACGACAAAAGTCGGCAAATTATTTCTGCGATGTACTAAGCATTAGATATATTTAAAGCTTTATAAATCAGGGTGTAAAATTGAACTTATTATGTAGGTAGGTGCTATAATATAATATAATATTTTGTTTTTCATATAATATAATATAATATAATACAGTTTAATGTATTATAATTTAATTTAATATGTATATATATAAATGTATGTAATACTCTTAAAAGAGGTACAATAACAAATTCAACTACCTTATAAATTTCGTAAATATCTGACTTCAAAATATTTACATTCATATTTCCTGGTGTTATTGAACAGCTAGTGCTTCATAAATTCATACTCGGAGACATGTTTATTATGATACGCATCATTGAGAATGATATCAGAAGGTATATTAATATTTCACTAGAACGAATAAGCTATTTCGTCACTACTTCTTTTGGTAATTTCTATGTTGTACTCCACAAAAAGAAAAATTCAAAATATTTTAAAAAAATATTATTTTTTATAAAATATAAAAGAAATTTATAAAACATCGCACATATAAGTGTGTAGCGATGAAACTAAGTAACTTTTCTAATTTGATATGCTACTCTAACTTTTAAATTGAAAATTATTGTCATTTATTTATTGGTATAAGTAGAAATTAAGAAATAAAATATCTTACTTACAAATATATTCAATATTTGACGTTTTTATTATTTTTAGATTGTATTAATCCACCGAGCACATAATTCACATAGATATATTTACATAAAAATAATGATTTAAATAATTTAACACATCATTGCATTATATATATTTTCTTCTTTTCATTACATCACTGATATACATTAATATTGTGATAGTCCTCCGCTAATTTTAACCTAATTTCGAATACATTAATATTATTTTGCTATAGTTCATTTAATATGCTAGAATTTAAATTATATTATAGAAAATTACACGTCCTTTAAACGAAAAGTATTCGTGTTCCATAGATACCAATAATATGCTTTTATTTAAGGTATTATAAATTTCGTGTAATTTCGTTAAAACCTAACGAAGATCGCGTATTTGTTACGAAATAGCGTTACAACACGTGAAAGCTAAAGTCGACGTTGATATATATATGTAAGTACTTCCATGTGATACTGTCAACTTGGAATGAATTTATGTACGTAATTTATTCGCTAAACTAAATTATTCCGCTGCTATGCTGAGGAAGGGTCCTCTTGTTGTACAGTTCCCTACAATTTGTAATAAAGCAGAAAAGCACCCATCAACAAATTAAACGCGTGTTTTGTGTTTATATCGTTCGAAAGTAGCCTCGACGTCGGGATCCTTCCGACTAGAAAGAAGGAGACGACGGAGTGGGGATAGTCGCGCGACTCCAGCGCACTCTAGTAGACAGTACAGTGAACTATACAGTGGTTCCGTACGACAAAAGTCGGCAAATTATTTCTGCGATGTACTAAGCATTAGATATATTTAAAGCTTTATAAATCAGGGTGTAAAATTGAACTTATTATGTAGGTAGGTGCTTATAATATATAAAATATAAAATATAATGTTTCTGAAAATCCTTTATTGAAGTTAAAGTACCTTTACAGAATTCTTTCCTTAGAGGTTAGGATTTGTAAAATCGTTTGCAAATGTTAACCTGTCAGTGTTGATTTATAACGATGTCTTATGCATTTTATTTGTGAAAATGTTTTTATTTATAAGAATTAAAATTAAAATTATTTATGGACATTAATAATACATCTTTCCTGGAATTTTAATACAGTAAAAATTATTTTTATATCGCGTCGTACAAAATCAGAGTGTAGATTATAGTTTGTTTTTCCTATAATTCGAATATTTTTATGTACTTCCATACACTTTTTGACTTCCTTTGGTGGGAATGCAATATTTATTTTTTATTTAAGCACAGTGGAGATTGCTTCTAAAATTGAGATACATATTTTAAGTCTCAAGGCGGAAATTTCTTCGTTTATCTTTTAAACTGAAACAAAAATAAAGATAAAAATAGTAATTCACTATTTATTCACTGTTAAAGTTATTCGCAAATAGATATCAATGACTTCATACTTACTGCACAGTTCAACACTATGATAAATATTCACGTTTTACTAGTTTTTATAACTTAAAGAGTATCTAATTCTTTTAGCAACGTTGTACGAAGGCAGTCGAGGTATGTTATGGTGAATGCTTACTCTTAGTATGCTCTACCAATTGAGATTCTTATTATAAGATATTATTACATTCCTTCGGTGTGCAATAAAGGACACTTTCGTGTTTGTGTATACTTTATTACACCGGTAATTATTGTGATTTCGATTTATTGTGACGTGTATGCGTCATGCTAAGTGGTGTTGCGTTCTGTTCGTGTTCTGATGCGTGTTATATGCGTTCTGATGAGTTCTATTTTGCTTCTGACGTATTCTCTCCGAGTTCTGTATGGATTCTGATGTGTTCTCTTCGAGTTTTAAGTGACTTCTGTGATGTATCATCGTATTCGTTTTGATTAGTTAAGAGTGAATATTAATGAAGGAAAAATATAGTTTTTGATTGAACATGGGTGTTTCAGAAGGACCTTTCGTTGAGGAGTAGGAAGCTGTCAAGGAAGTTGCCTTTCGATATTGTTTCTGTCGTCTATGTCGAAATTTATGAGTAGAGGTTTGTTTGTCGCTTCAGTGGATCAGTCACGCATGGGTCCAATCTGTTGGACCTAATTGCAGGTTGTAGGGTTGTACATGATCTGTACTTTTGTGTTAATTATATTGCTTAATTCGCTAGAAGGACGGCAAGGTATTGTTAATCCTTGAAATACTATTTCGGTGGTATTATTACTCATCAGGAAATACCATATCGTAGATAAAACACGATGACACTTTGACGCTTGGCCATCACATACGCCGAGTATCTGGAGTATGTGGCAATAATTTAGTTCGTTTTCCGTTTGTAACCCCTACCCTTGTACCTCAAATTCGGAAACTCCATCCAATTACAAAATACATAGCCCTACCAAGGGTTTATATTAATGCTAGACCTAGTAGCTCGTAGAGTATAAAAACACGCGATAGTTAGATAGACAGACAGTGCACTTACTATTTCGAAGTTAACACGTTAAGAGCCACGCCATAATCACAGGCACAATTATATTTGAGATTTCTTAATCCTTTACGGACGAGCGCCACATATATGTGGAAATGGAATAAGTGTGGCTCTGGGAAATGTCGAGTGTGTCTGGACTTAGAATGAAAGTGACTATGTGCGCAAGGATCGACTGCAAGGATTATTTATGGTAGAGTCGAGCGAAAGTTTAAGGATGCGTGCAGAGTGGTTGAAGTGCCTGGCCCACCGAGGTTGCGTCAGAAAGGAGCATGACTGGAGAAGAAAGTCAGGGTATGAACGAGGAGGACGAACGGTTTAAATAAGGGTGCAAGGACGCGGGCGAGTTGGTCCTTCACGGTCTTCAAGATAGCGTCTAAGAAGTAAAAGTCGAGCGTACGCGTAGCGAGTCTCTAGTTTCGTAGCCGATAATATAAGTATAAGCTTATTGTATTTTAAGAAGCAAGCGCGGTCGAGTTAGTCCTTCACGGTCTTCAAGATAGCGTCTAAGAAGTAAAAGTCGAGCGTACGCGTAGCGAGTCCCTAGTTTCGTAGCCGATAATATAAGTATAAGCTTATTTTATTTTAAGAAGCAGTAAAGCAACATTACTTTAGCCCATCCACCCACCCCGATCTTACATATATGCGTTTCGAGGAAGCTATCAGTTTGGCCGAGGAATGCATATACGCGTTCGATGAAAACAACCGATAGGGTCGAAGGACGTGTGGGGGTCCTCCTCCACCATCATTTGAAGTCAGGTGGTCGCAAGTATTCACGGTGATTGGTAGCTAGAAGGGACGGTAGGAAAAGGAAGGGATACATTTCGTCCGGGCCTGCTAGCGGACTCATCAGTAAGGCTTGCTTAGCAGGCCCTGCCTTAGACACTGGGATACTATTGGAAGGTCGGAAAGTTATATATATTGGAACTGGAAATTTTCTGAGGACTTGCGAGTTAGTCCTCGAAGACGGAATCCACCTAACGGTGAGGGTGAGAATGATGGTCGCTACAGACGCATAAATGTGTCACAAGTAAACGCGTTCCTATGGCCGAGAAACACAAATATGCGTTTGCTCTGGGGCCCTAGTACCCTCACGTCTCAAGTTAAGTGGTGGACTGTTTTATGTCCTTATTGTCAGCGTCGCTATGAACGAAAATCGCGTTTAACACGATTCTCAGGGACCGGCGTTAGACTTTCCGTTCGGACCCGGCTGATTCTCAGAAACCGGCCCAAACTAGGACCAAAAGGTGCTAACTTTTGGTGTTAAGTTCTTCGTCATCTTTGGACCTAACATTTGGGAATTTCTGTTATAATCCAATAACAAAATACATAGCCCTACCAAGGGTCTACATAAATGCTAGACCTAGTAGCTCAGGAAATATAAAAACACACGATATGAAGATAACGACACAGTCCACTTATTATTCGAAGCCAAACACAATCTCCTGAAAGAACCGTCCGTCACTAATTGTCCTCAAGCAAGAACTATGCAGTGACGATATACATGTAGGGATCGGTTAGGTTAGGTGGATTGGCTAAAATAGCGTTGTTTTACTTCTTAATAAAATACAATAAGCTTATACGTAGACTGACGGCTATGAAATGAGAGGGATTCGCTATGGGCACGTTCGACTTTGACTTCTTACCGACATACTCTTACAAGGAGAGTGCAAATCCTTCGGGTCACCGATTTAATTGAAACTTCGTAGGTTTGTAGATATCATCATGCAGTTCAAGAATATATATCATTATGGCCGCCACTACTCGATAGTTTTTGAGATATTTGCGATTCAAGTTTTATTACTTCGGTAACTACTGATTTATTTCTTGGGGTTTTCAAGTGGTGGTGTGGCTTAATAGCGATACCCGAAAATTCATATGATGCAGGGTCCGAGGTTCGACTCCTGTCTCTAGTTGGTTTTTCTTCTTCGATCTATTTTTTATTTTATATTCATTTTTCGCCTATGAAAACATTGTAAATTACCAATTGTAAATCAAATTTCTTAATCAGAAAAATTTATTTTTTACGATTTCTTATGCTAGTATATATTTGTTACAGAATAATAAGAATACAATGCAAGGAAAACAGTTTTCTATAGCAATTTTATTAACCCTTTGACTGCCACGTCGAAATCACATGTTTCCCTTGGGAAACGCGAGTGCACCGCTAGATGCAAGATTTATTCTAATATATTTTTGATGTTCTAATAAAAATTTTTAATTGTTCGATGGGGCACTTTTTATTTCAAAGTATCTTCTAATTAGCGGTTATATTCAAAATGTACTAATTGTCAATTTTCATTCAATGTTGTTCAATGCAGTTTAAGTAGTTCAAACGCTTCGGTCACCAATGACCACCTGGCAGTCAAAGTGTTAATATCTAGTAAATATCTTCAAAACTATCGAGTAGTGGCGGCTATAATGATATATATTCTTGAACTGCCTGACGAAATCTACGAACTACAAAGTTTCAATTAAATCAAGTTTCAATAAGGTAGCAAAGCTTCGGGCGATAAAGCGGCACTACAGTATGTGGTCCATATAAAATGGAATCTTCCATATAAGTACACTTGTTCCACGTTATACGAGATCCCACTGTCAGTACCCACTGTTCACGCCTCGCAAGAAATCTCGTGAAAAGAATGCAGGTCTAATTGGTCAGAGTGGAAGAGTGTCGCCCCATTTAACAGACATTTTCCATTGTTGCCGATCTATTGGCGAAAATGGTCACACACACACTAGTCAGACTGTATGACAAAGGCTGTCAATGAGATAGATAGGTGGATTGACATACTGGCCGCTATGGCGTCTCACGGGACTTCGTGCGACGCGTGCGCAGTACGTACCACTAGACTGTTAAGTAGCATACGCTGTATATGATCAGACCTATGTTGCATAGAATACATCGCGAATGAATCGAACTCTTGTCCAATATTTGCTACTTTTCTCCTAGTGGTTTTTCTTCGTCGTAAAATTTGCTTGCAAATTTTATTCGATTGAAAATTATTTTAAAAATTAATACAAAATTAGTAACTAATGCTGCATTCAGTAACCAAGATATATTATAGAAATATGTAAAGGTCCTTCACCTTTGAATAATGGTTTTGAACAGTGAACATTTTGTATTCTTTTACAATTTAGAATTAGTAAAATGATATCCTGCAAGTTGAACTTATTTAAGTAAAAAAGAATAAATTTTTATTTATTCATTAACTATATCACTGTGTATGATAGATTTGTCACATATAGACAGAAGCGCAGAAGCGAGATTTTAACAGTTCATTTAGCCCATGCAAGTTCTTTTTGTAGTTACAAAGCAATTTCTAATTTCAATTTTAAGCAATTATTTTTGGAAACTTAATTTCGAGCAGTTTGTAATTTTTGGGTTCTCCGAATCGAGTAGGTTGTACTGCAGTAAGTTATCGGTGAGCTTAATTAAAAGCAGTTTATCAAGAGCATGGTTTACAAATGTAACTACCTCGACAAATTCTCTTCTAAGATTTTGTTACTAAACTTTGAAATTGGTAACCAGAAATAAAATTATTCTTAAGATGTTTAAATTAAATACTATGTTTGATTTTAAGAATTAATTAAAGAATTATTTCAAGTTTATCGTAATTGAAATTTTCTAGAGCTTTTGGGTCTGTCAATAAAATATAAATGCAAGTTTTTTATTTACTATTTTTGATAACATTTATGTATGAACGTAACGATGTTTTTCAACAAAATTTAATTACTTTCGCATGAAAATAATTTCAATATTGATTAATTAGAAAGGTATTTTAAGGTCGTAATTGGCTATTGGTAGTTGAGTAACATACACTTTATATAAATAATATTATTTTTCTTCGTTATATACGGTATAACGCTAATTAATATATATATAGATACAAACAGTCTGTATCAAGTGTTGCAAGCTGTTTTCTCGATAATTATCGAGGATAGCTGCGCAATTTATTTTTCGATATTTAATGGTTCACCGAACTCTTTCATAGGATACGTTAGTAGCTATCAGTTTTTACGTTTCATAATTATTTATTAAAAAAGGCAAAGAACATTTGTTTCAATGATTTTCAATGATTCGTTTCAGCGAATAATTAATTCATACATGAGCACCTAAAATATTAAAATCATGATCAAATTTAGATTACATGCTAAAATTTCAGTTTGCTAACTATGATACTGGGTCATATATGGCAAAATAGTTGCTAAATTGTTATTAATAAGCCGTTCACTGCACAAATTGATTAACTCCATAAAACAAAAAGTAGAGAAATGCAATGAAATAATGTATATTGTTTTTTAAAATTCCCTTTATAATTTAAATCGAAATAAATATCGCAGAATGCATAAATACAAATGTAACCTTCATCTAACGGTATATAAAATTTATAAGAAAAAATAGCCGAAAGGTAATCGTTGGTAATGTTACCATTTTTATGTTACTGGAAGAGTTAATCGATTTGGCAAGTGAAAAAGTAATAAATTTAAATTTTACTAAATTTTACTTAAATTCTAATAAGACGGCACTAAAAAATTCACCGTTATCATTCACGGCTTGCTAGTGCATTTGAGTTGCATTACTGCAACGATTTACATTAGAGTACGGAGTTAATCAAAGTGACCTCTGAAATAAATTATTTATTATTCAGTGGCCAAAAAATTTTTGACGTTTAATGGTGTTAATCTTAATTATCAGGGAAAGTTATTATAAATATAAAAGTTACGACTATACCAAGTGCTTTGACACTTAAATTTAAGATTTTTCAAAAAGTGGAGTTAATCGATTTGTGCAGTGAACGACTCATATATGTAATACACCAACTCTTATTGGAAGCCCAATGTCACATATGTGTGACCAATTTTTCTATTTTTACTGCGAAAACAATCAAACTCTATTTCGAATCTGACGAATGTGCTTCAGATATATTTTGCAGATATTCGAAAAATAAGTTATTGGCTATAGTTAGAATTTCTTCTTCGCATACTAGCGAATGTGTTAAATATGTGGACGACCATGTCTACAGTGCGATTGATTTGGTAATACGGTAATAGAATTATTCCCCTGGGTGACGACCGATTCAAGATCGGACATGTCCATGCAAATTACTTATCCACTCGTCACTCATCATTACGCGAATTAGCAATAAAAATTGCACATATTTGGCAAAATAATGAAGTTATCAAGGGTATGATGAAACAGTGTATACAGGATATTTCAGATAGAATTTGAACTGTAATTAGGGTAAAAAGGGAAACAAAATATTAATAAATAATATTATCGAAAATTATGCAATTTTTCTAATTTTACAAAGAATGCGAAAATTGTTGAAATTTTTTAATAATAAATTTGTGAACTCTGTGTTTGAAGATTTTTTTACTTTTTTAATATAATGTCAATGATATTTTTTACAATTTTCACAGTTTTAAAATAACATAAAAATGTATAAATTACATTCATAAATTAAATTATCAAACTATTTTATTTGAATATTTCATATATTAAAATATATTACATTATTTTAAATTTAATATCGATTAATTTTTATAATTTTATTAATTGGGAGTCTCTCTAGTAATTATATTAAATAACACGATATGCTTTATTTTGTATGTAAATACTAATATATATGTTTATAACATTTTCATAATTAATAGATATGTAAAAAAATTTAGATTTATCGATTTTATTAAAGACATGAAAGATTTTGAAAATTTTAAGTGGTTCAAATTTATTGACCAGGGAGTGTAGAACTATAGAACAATATTCCAATACTGGGTTAAGCTAATAAGTACAATATGCATTATTTAATATGTAGAACTAGAATTGGCTTTGAGATATTCAATTTATTATGCCAGCTAGTCAATAAATGTTTGATATTCAATTATTAATGATCATATGTTTTTTGATTATTTATTTAAGAATGAAGTTTATGATTATTTCAAAAACATACTTTTTACATCTCTAGAAAACGTACACAACTTCACATACACACGAATTGAAATTTCTAAACAAATTTTGAATTTTGAAAACTGAAATTCTCCTCATTTGAGTTTTTATCATTTTGCAACTATTCTTACAATTTGATAATATCTTGAATATTTGTTGAAATAAAATTCAAATTCTGAAAATATACTTTTTCAAAGTACTAAAAGTTTACAGAATTAAAATACACAAATTTATTTTAACCTAATTATTTAATTTATTATTTTTTTTATTACTACTACTCTTAAGAATTATTTTCAGTACCTAAAATATATTATTTCTATTTTACTCGTATTACAAATGCAGAATTAAAATAAAATGACAGCTTTATAATGTATAGTTAGGTATACCATACAAAACTGATAATAAAACCAATATTAATTTCACCAATAACAGTTTTACATTTTCGGCATTAGCAAAAATAAAATACCTAATACGATTACTTGACTCACTTTATAACATTACTAGACTAATTAACAACCCAATAAATTTTAAAATTTAATTTACTTTATTCATCGACAAAGAATGATAAAGCATTTTACATATCACATTTTCCTTTTACTTAACACTAGATTTACGGAATCCGTCAATTTGACGGAAGGGTTGCTCCAATTATACGATGGTAACAGATTTAGTTAACTTATATTAAGACTGTTAATATAATATATATTTGTTTTTAAATTAAACTAATTGTTAAAAAAAAATGGTCAATATGACAGGTGTCCTTAAAAATAAGTACACAGATAGCATCCATGAACCTAGTGTTAAGTGAACACAGTACATGTACGACTATAGAATTTGTGTCAATAATATCGTGCAAGCAATGTGACATCCGCAATAAAGCAAAAATTCCAAGAAAAGTTCAGCAAAATTGGAAAATAATTCAACGACATACTTACGACACATTTAACAGAGATACGTACCGTGGTGGTGCTAGTGAGTTAGTCGTCTTGACTGCCGAAACGCTTACTCGTGAAAGGGTCAACGTTACACTCAACCATAATCCGCGATATCATACCTGTAAGGGGAGAGGAGAGGGGACTCGATTCTAATGAATTTAACTCTCGGTGGCCGCTTTACTTAATTCTGCTTGATAAAATACACGTCGCTCTCTTCGCTCGTGTAAGACTCCCGGTTCGCTCCTCGAGCTGCCTTTTTTGTTAAAGGGGTTACAATGCAAAGGAATAGTAGTCAGTGGAAACTGTGGAAAAACTGTGGAATAACTGTATAGATCTTTATTGAACGGGCGAACGGTTAGAACTGGCCTGTTTCGGGCCACGCAGGTCACAAGCCGTCTTCAGAAAACTGGAGACGAAAGACAAAACGTAGGGGAAGGGATCGCCCCCACATCGCTAGGATTTAGTATGCGTTGCTAGAAAGAAGTCATCTGAGAAACTTGTAGGACCGAATCCCCACCAGCCCAACCATTCTAACATTATGGCAGAAGTAGAGTAAAACGCTTCCCTTATTGGTAGAACTGATACCTTCCTATTAGCCCGGTCATAGAACACCATGTGACAAAGAAAGCGAACAAAGCAACGAGACAAAGTGAGACAGACGCAACAAATAGATGCAAGAGCGTAGACTCATCCCAAAAGTATATTAACTTCAGATTCTTCTGACGAACACGTGATTATTTGCAATTACTAATTACTAATTAGCATCTTGATTAACTTTTCATTGCATTATGCAGCAAACGTGCTGCACTATACACATATTTTTTATATTTATGTTGTATCGTGTGATTTTTTAAACGGTTATCTAGTATGATGCAATTGCATAATTAATTTATCATAAAAAATACATCTTAAATTTTAAATCAATTTTCATAAATGATGTTAATTATTATTACTTTCGTACTTCTTTACTTTATAAATCTTTGAGCTATTGTCATCTGATTCCTTATCCGACTCGCTGCTTTGTATTTCCAATTCTAGGTCTTCAGTTGCGTCCTCTATTATTCCATCTTTCGTCCAATATTCGTGTTCCAGTGTTTCTACGTGTTTACAAAATCCTTTCCAATCATATGGTGTCGTTTCGTTTATTGCCTGGCGAAGTAGTGCTTCCAATTCATTGTAAGTTAACTCTGAGATAAAGTTTCTTTCGCGGATATCTTGCGCCTATGTTAACATATCGCGTTAGCGAACTTGGAGATAGTAGTTTTGGGAGTGTCATAGAAGAGTGAGTATTACTAACGAGAGTGTAGGCTGTACTAGTGGAATACCCCTCTTGCCTCGCAACCGAACGAGATGACTTCTCTTCAGCAACGTAGAGTTAACTTTACTATTTAATTTTACTACAACACTTTTAAAGGTGGGCTTCCTTTGTTCATTCGTCGCAAAGATCAAGCGGATCGCCGCGCGAATCAAGCAGATTACCGCTTTGATTTAAGACTCCGGTTATCATTGCTACGTGCTCCTCGATCACGTCACTTTATCGGTAATCGAAGCTCGCATAATTTTACATACTCTTACCTACCGTCAGAAAAAATTCGTGAAAAATTTTCGGATTACATTCGGAAGTTCTGCAACGTTCCGCCATCTTTAGTCCCCGATACGCGCATAAGCATGGCTCTATCTTTCAACGAGCACCGAGCGTCAATGTGAATGCAAATAAACTACGGTTGCCAAGGCACACCCACTCCCTTCAATTGCATTCAATGTAGGATCCACCCTCGCGGCAAGTGAAACGCGCATATAATCGTACATAGGCGTGTATTATGTGCACACCGGTTTTGTCTCCGCGATACCATTATGATGGAGTTTCCATTTATGAGCGTCCTAGGAAGCAGGCCGGCCGAGTCTCTATCCCGGCACTCCGTGTCGAGCCCACTTTCAAAAAAGCTTCTTCACGAGGATACTCTTCGCTCCACTCTCTATCGCGCATCAAATACTCCGGATAGTCGGTTTTACCCTTCTATCGTGAAAAGGAAACACCGTAATCGAGTTTATGTCGTCACGGTGAACGCGGTTACATGGTAACTAACATGGTGTCGCGTTCAGTCAATTAAATTTTTCCAATTGTCAAGAACGCATCACGTGCCAACTTAAAACATTGTTGACCGGTGACGAGTTAACTCGTCCTTTCCTGCTCAAACGTTGTTGACCGATGACGAGTTAACTCGTCATTGCACTTGCATTATCTATTCCAATTTATGAAACCCAGGACGATATAGAATATTGCGTGTGAAAATGATTTTGAAGGGTCAATAAATCACCCTTGAGCCGATGGGCATAAGGACCCAATTTGTTTAAACATCCATCACCAGTGAAAGACTTCGAAGCTATGACGTACCCCCAATATTATTTACAGCCAATAGGAAGGCACGCACCCGCCACTTATATTTCACTCCAACTAATCAGTAGATATGCGAACTTATAAAACCACCGAGACAGAGGTCGTGCAGAGAGTTCTCTTCAAAATCCCAAGAAGAGAAGCAAGCATTACAACGAAGGAATTTTACCTCAGTGTTAAGAATTATTAACGGGCAGTATGCGTTGTCCCATCTTGAGAAAAACCCCGAACCCAGAAGACCGTTAGGGTCTTCTGACAGCCAGATTCTGATTGCTGTTTCAGTTCAAGTTCCGTGTCCTTTCTTTCTTTATTTTCACTACATTTTCAAACAATTCTTTATTTCCCTCGGGTCACCGGACACGAGGCATTCTTTAGCCACAAATGTTAGAAAGCAGGCAACAGCACTTAGGATTTGACTGACAATAGGCCTGCAAAGAAAGGGACCAGGCCATGTGCGATGTCGCGACTTTTGGAGCCATAAAGTAACGGGTACTTCAGGAAGGGTCACGAATTTGCGGGTGACCCACCAGCAACCCCCTTTGAGGGAGAGGCTTCCTCCACCGGCAGACTTGGTCGCGGAAGACGGTCCTCCCTTCTTTGGGGGCATCTGATTCGCGGACCGAGGGCCCACCCTCGGTCCTGTCAACCACCAATGGGAAAACCGATTTCCCTTTGGAAACCATGGGCTCCGAAAGATCGTGCATCGCACAAGTCAGTTAGAACAGTAACAGTCAACAGTCAGTTCATTACCAGTCAATCAGTCAAGCAGTATCAAACACAGAGAGTTCAGTACACATCACGCAGTCTGCAAAGACAGTCTCCATCATCAACCAGTACACAAGCTTTGTGGATAATCAGTCCAATGGATTGACTATCTGCTACAAAATCAAGTCGGGCACCTACAACTCATAACGTGTGGCAACGTCCAACCATTGGACACTTGAGCGGAAGACAGCAGAACCAGTTGGTCCTTCACTCCCGTCTACAGCACAGTTGGCCTTACAATCCAACAACGTGCCAGCCACGCGAATTGAGCACCAGATTGGGTTCGTAACACTCAGTCTAAAGCAATCAAAACAGACCCACGATGATCAACTCAGCGCCAGAGACAGTCGCACATCTGAACTCTTTAGTTCAACCCTAACCAGGTTTAGAGTAGGCCGCATCCCAGCAGCATTGTCGCATCCGTGTGAACGAGCCTTACAACCACGCGAAACTCCGAACATGAGAGTTGCAATGTTCAGGACGCAACATAGAGGAAAAATAGAGTTTTTTGATTGGGCGTGAGTGTGTTGGAATGACTTTTGATTGAGTAGTGGGAACTGTCACGAAAGTTACTTTTCGCTAGTCAGTGACGTGATTTGTAAGTAGGTGAGCGGTCGTCGCTTTGATGGGACTGTCCAATGTTGCGTGGATCCAATCTGTCGGGTCTGATAGTTGTAAATTTTCTGTACTTTTGCATTTAGATTCGCACTTAATTCGTTGAAATTAAATATTTATTCACTAATTAATTCACTAACTGTCAATTTTCATTCAATGTAGTTCAAGTAGTTCAAACGCTCTGGTCACCAATGACCACCGTGGCGACACAGGAGAAACCATGGCCGGTCATATATGACCAACGTGGCAGTGAAAGTGTTAACCTGATAAAGTCGACTTTCATATCTTTACATCTCTACCATAATCCAAAAAAGTAATTATATCACCCTATAACCTTGTAGTAAGTATACAATTTATGTTGGAAATATTTATTACGCAGCGAATAGTTAACAAGTATATATATATAATAATTACCATTTACAGTCTAATTTCAGACACCCTATGTAATTATTCCCCTGTAAATTGACTTTGATCAAGATGTACGTATACGACACAAACGCTCAAGGGCTTAGTATACGATAGGAAGAGTTTCGACATAATTTGTCTTATTACTTTGTCAGCTAAAGCTAACAGGACATCTTCCTGCTCCTGTTTAGGGTCCCGCTAATAATCTTAGCATACAATAAGTTTCGACATAATTTGTCTTATTACTGTGTCAGCATATGCTACCAAAGATGGAGTCAACTGAAGTCTTGTTGTCTAACAGGATGTCTTGTTGCTCCTGTCTAGGATCTCGCTAATAATCTTAGCATACGATAAAGAGAGTTTCGACATAATTTGTCTTATTACGATAAAAAGAATTCCGACATAATTTGTCTTATTACTGTGTCATCATATGCTCCCAAACATGGAGTCAACTTAAGCTAACAGGATATCTTCTTGCTCCTATTTAGAGTCTCGCTAATAATCTGTCTAGCTTTGCTCGCTCGGTAGTGCGTTTCAAATGCTCCAGGTCCCTAGGTATTGACGTATAATAAACCTGAGGTCATGTTATGCTAATTAACAGGTCCGTTAACCGCATAGGCATTTGGGATCCCCTGGACCTCTTGTGATCCTCTCTGTAGCGGTCGTCACTTCTAGGTACCTCATGGTGAACTGTGGTTGCAAACCCCAAAGGCGATTGACCACAAAGGTTCCAAGGCAAATGACTTACTACTCGTGCCACTGCTTCCTTGATCTGTTTTAGCATCTCAGATAGGTTTCAGTGTTCGTAGAACTGGAGGAGGTTAAAACAAATTAGGAGAATTACTCAATAGAATACGCTAAAATCGATCAAGAGAATAAGTAAGTGGAATAAATTGAAATAGGTGTGAGGTGTGAAGAGACTATTCTCTATTCTCTATTGAAAGGACTATTCTCAGGACGAAGGGAAAAAAACGAATAAGAATGATACGCGTTGGGCACCGGGTCTGCTAGTGGATTAGTGAGTGTTGCGTCCCGAACACTGCAACTTGCTCAAGGAGTTTCGGATATTGGAGGTGTGTGCCAGCTTCAGCGTATTTCGGTGGTGGTGGTTGTCTAAACAATCTAGGTCCTTATTTCCTATCTTAACCCTTTCGGTACTGTTAAGCCTTGGAATGTCCTGCCGGTATTTCATTCGGCCCTTTGTTTAGAATGGACCCAGAAGACCGTTAGGGTCTTCTGGTAGCCAGATTCTAATTGCTGTTTCAGTTCAAGTTCCGTGTCCTTTCTATCTTCATTTTCAATGCATTTTCAAACAATTCTTTATTTCCCTCGGGTCACCGGACACGAGGCTTTCTTTAGCCATTAATGTTAGAAAGCAGGCAACAGCACTTAGGATTTGGCTGACAATAGGCCTGCAAAGAAAGGGACCAGGCCATGTGCGATGTCGCGACTTTCGGAGCCATAAAGTAACGGGTCCTTCAGGAAGGATCACGAATGCGCGGGTGGCCCACCAGCAACCCCCTTTGAGGGAGAGGCTTCCTCCACTGGCAGACTTGGTCGCGGAAGACGGTCCTCCCTTCTTTGGAGGCATCTGATTCGCGGACCGAGGGCCCACCCTCGGTCCTGTCAACCACCAATGGGAAAACCGATTTCCCTTTGGAAACCATGGGCTCCGCAAGATCGTGCATCGCACAAGCTAGTTAGGTCAGTACCAGTCAGTCAGCAAATAACATTCGAAGAGTTCAGAGGAGTTAACCGGAACAATTACAAAATATACAGTCCACTATAAACACAAGTTCCTCAAGAAATTTGGTTCGTCATTAACCGTCGCCAATTGCGGACGACCTATTGACGATATACAGATACTACTGCCGCCCATTGACGGCGGCCATGAAACGTTCTCTGGGTACTACCGTCGCCTATTAGCGGCATTCACGAAACGTCACCGATGACTGTCGCGGTCCGAATGAAAAGTTTAGTGTCAATCACGAGATTTCTATGAATACCGCAAAACACGTTTTCGCGGCTTCCGGTGCAACCACTCTTGTGGAAAACTTCCTCGTACCACGAATGTATAACCGCGGCCAGCTCCTTCGTACCGAAAGGGTTAAGGCTGATATATTGTTGCCTGTTACGGTTTACCCAAGTGGTGGTTTAGGTGACAATGAGTGTATAGAAGTCAAGGGACGCTTGCAATAAGGGCATAAAACAGTCCTCCACTTGACCTGAGGTATTGCGGTCCTAGGGCCGCAATAGCTATCTTAGAGCCTAGATCTCTATACCCGTGCCTCAGACGTGGGATATTATAGAGAAATCAGGAACTTTCATTTATAGAACGTAGAGGATTCATCGAGTCACTCGCAGGAACCTCAATCATCCCAGAATCCCTCTGACGGAGAGTGCGCGAACCATATGCTCGCCACAGATTTAGAATTGAAATAGGTAGGGACTCGAGAAAATGTGAAGAAGGACGAAAGTGACCGCGTGCAAGAGGATCATTTAAGATTGAGGAATTTTGGGTGACCGTGACAAATGAATCAAGTGAAAGATATTGAAAATTAAAGTGAAAGAGATTGAATGCGTAAGGGTACATAGAGTGTGAGAGAAGTAGGTGTGAGGATCTGAGTGTCGTGGAGAGACCTGAGTGGTTGTAGAAAGTAAGTTATATACAGAGAGCTCTAAGACTGATTAAGCGAGTATCATCTTTGAGTTGAAATAAAGCTGTTATTGTTAATAAACAAGAACATATTCCTTCTCAAACCTCAAACCCTTATCTACTGGGGATTTAAATCAAACTAATCCCTTACAGTATTGTAGGATGGCAGAACTGGTCTTGAGACACCGACAATTCACGAAAGAACACGAACACGATAACACAAACTCAAAACTCGTAAACTGATTTAACTTAGGAAAAGAACACCAAGATAACGAAAACGCACAAAGACGCACTCTTTTAAAACTCTCTTTCCAACACCAAGCGAGTCGCGCTTGTGCTGGTCACAACCGATTTCTAAGGACTCTGTTTTGGTTGTCAAGGACCACGCTTTTATGCTTTCCTTAACCTACGCTTCACCTCCCCGTAGAGGAGTCACGCAACTTAATTTTGTTATATAGCATAACTTTTCCATTTGCTTCTAGAAGATATCGATCGGTTTACAATTTGTTTTTGTTGGCAATAGCCGATTCGCGATTTCTTTTGGTATCCTACAGTATTAACAGGTACATTTTGATGTACCTAATCCGAATTCGTCATCTTGGAGGATCACGAGACTGTGCTAACAATTTCAACAATTTTTTGTTATAATTATGAAGACAGGCACCCTGTTGAATCTAAAAAATTTAACATTTTTGAAATGTACAAGAGATTAGTAGAAATGTAGTAGAATATTAGTAGAAATTAGATTTGGTATCATTTGAAATTAGTTGACAGGGTGTTGAAATTAAAAATCATTCGGTTATTTGATCAGTTCACTTCATTTGTCAGTTGATCAGTTCATCAAAGGATCAACTAGTTCTTATTGAGTCTGAATAGAGAAATTCCGTAGTGAAGAAACTCGTTGCTTCCAAGTCGATGATCGAGTTTATCGGTCAATCAAGTCTGAAATCAGTCACAGTCAGCCTATTGCTCAGTCAGATTCCAGAATCCGTGTATCTGTTGCTACCAACTGATACCTGAAGTTAGATCTGTTTCATAGCTGAAATGAACTTTTTGTGATTCAAAACCAATTTCTTCGCTGCTCGAAACTAATTTGAACTCGATCTGACACAAACCTAGTAGAGATGGATAAATTGTCTGATGACCATTCATAACCTATTCTTGAGATCCGTTCCTTGTTAGAATCCGCTTACTGTAAGAAACGACTATGATTTCCAACCATGTCGTAAATTATGTTTGTTCCACCCCGAAAAGCGTGGTCATAGCATAACTCTTACTTTAATTTTCGATAATTCTAAAGACTTTATTATTTGTATTACGGCTGTTACGTCGAAGGTTAGACGTGCCTTACCGCCCTCTCAGCGGATTAAGGCATGTATCTAAATGCGAAAGTTCAGAAAATTTACAAGTATCAGACCCGACAGATTGGACCCACGTGCGACAGACCCACCAAGGCGACGGACCGACACCACTTGCAAATCACGGCATTAACCATCGAAAATCGGCTCCTCGACAGTTCCCTACTCCTCAGCCAAAGGTCCTTCCGTCACACCCTCTGTGCAATCAAAAATCTTTACTTTTCCTCCACTAATATTTATCCTAACCAATCGGAACCAAACTGGAGAAAACACCGGACAGGACACGACGAGGCACGAGACAGACCAAAATTGAGAAGTCAGTTCGTCTTCGACGCCAATCACTGAAACATCGTACATATACTTATAAACGCGTGTTCGAAACGGTACTCCGATAAACGTCTCTACTATAACTATCGTATACTTTTACTGTAAATAAACACTCTATTTTAACATCACACTCGGGATCCTTAATATTACAAAACTAATCACGCGATATTAATTTGGCGCGTGATAAGCGTTCTTGGAAATCGAAGAGATTCGATACATAGGACGCTACAATGTTAACCCTTTGTTTTAATAATTTAAAAAATTCACGTGTAATTATTCGCGATAATATAGAGTAATAATATGGAGTTATTCAATATTTGGGATAAAACAAAACGTTTGCGATGTATTTCTCTGTCAGCAAACAGTTGAAATTGCACTTTAGCGATTCGATTATATCATTCCGCTTGCTCTCGATCCGAATCCAGTTATCCGGCATTAATTTGACGATCAACCCTTGTGACAGAATCGTGTATTAGTATAATTAAATTGGGTCTTATGGCTTTGAGGAGAAAGAAATCCGCCTAGTTCAATTTGCAGGCACAGCCATCTACTTAGATAGCGAACGAAGACATTTATATTTATGAATTGAACTTTGCGATTGAAAATTTAGGAGCAATTGCTGCGATGACGTCTATTTATGTATGATAATACGTCGTGAAGAATATTTTAGTAATGCAAAAGAGATGATATAGGAGTATACGATTTAAACTATTTTAAATGATGTACAGTAATTAATTATTAAAATCTAATCAAATTCAAAATATCTAAAAATTCAGAAATTTAGAAAAATTTAAAATTTAAGCAAAAGAATGGCATACAATCATTTCTAATGGTTAATGAAAATAATTTTGGTAACAAAAGAATGGAATACAATCATTTCTAATGATTAATGAAAATAATTTTGGTAACAAAAGAATGGCATAAAATCATTTCTAATGATCGATGAAAATAATTTTGATAACAAAAGAGAAAAGTTTCATTGCAAGAAAATTAAGAATCCTCTTATGTCATGCATAAAATATATTAGTATATTTGATATACGTATAGTATTAATTTTTAACAGTGCATTAGCCATTACGACCATTATGAAGATATCGATAATTTACAATCTACTATTTCGTTTCATCTCAACCAATAAAAATGAGAAAATAAGTTAGGTTATTGTATATAAAAATTTATATATATATTTATAATTTTTCTTAAACAAAATATTTTGTTTTACTATCTTGCTATAGAAGTTAAATGCAGTTTAAATGATCTAATTAAAAAAATCTTGGGATGCAAAGAGTTAATAATTATTAATAACACAATATGGAGTAATACAATATGGTATTACTTTATAGTATAATATTATTATTATACTGTTATTAATATTTAAATAAACTCTATTATGACACAGTATAGCAGAGAATAATTAAACATTAATAGTATAATCTATGTTAAACATATAAAAAATATTATAATACAGTACATTAATTTAAGTTATCAAGTAATTTCAATCAAACTATACATATAATTGCACTATATCCAGTTTTCTTAATTTCAACCTTATACACGTAATAATAATAAAACGAAATATAATATAATAAAACGAAAAATGCATATCACGAGGAAATCTTAGATTCTTTCTTACGTATCACCCTGTATATTAGCCTATTAGTGATTTCATAACGTATCACTACAGTTCGACTATCGTAGTTTTACCGATTCTATTATAGTTTCACCAATAGATCCTTACTGAGGATAAATGAAGGCTTTTCGTCATAATAGTGAAACGATCGACAAGTACACACACGCGAAATTATAATCAGGAGAGCTTAACCGTTTGAGTCCCAGAGGCCTTCGGAAGAACATGGTCGAAAAACCCTGAACAGCGCGATAAAGTTTGCCTTAATCGTGTGCGAAGAAGTCCAAACGGCGCGATAGCGCTTGTTTAACCCTTTGACTACGGCAGACTTTGAAACGCACCGGCCGTAGCACACGGGTAGGAATTCATTTACAATGTCCACCGAGAACGGCAAAATTTTGGGTAGAGATGCGCCCTTCGTGTCAGAAAAGCAAACTGTGTTGAGCGCTTATATGCGCCCTCCGTGTCACAAAAGTAAAATTTCTGAGCGTGTATATACGCCCACAGTAGCCAAGGGGTTAACCATTTGAGTGCCAAGCGGCGCGATCGCGCTTCTTCTATTTTGTGTCCAAAAGTGCCAGCGCTCTGAGCTGCGAAGCCCACATAGCGCACTCGGTTGGTGAACGCGGAATATGAGAAGCGCTATCGTGCCGTTCGGCATTTTTGGACACGGAATATGACAAGCGCTATCGCGCCGCTTGGCAAATATCGATTGGGAAACAATAATGACTCGTGACACTCAAACGGTTAATTTTATCTCGAAAAATCCCAATCGTCGCAATAACGCTTGTTGGTGCTATGCGACGTACGTGTATCAGCAAAATTGAGCGCGCCACTTTGACTGAAGAGCGCGATCGCGCTGCTTGGGACTCCAGAAGTTAAAATGGTGCCTCACGTTTAGACAAGTCTCGTATTATCTTCTGCCTTTTGAGCGTGACTGTACCACTCGTAGAACGCGGTCCCAGTTACCCGGTTCGCGTAGCTTAACCGACAGAGCTGCATTGGCCGAACTGTATCAAGATGGAGTTAGGTTAGGGATGCTGTCCTCGATTTACCTTACCTCGTCGAATATCTCGGACGTCAGGCAACTTTACGTGGCAAATATTGGAGCACGTGTGTGATACACCGAGGGTGCAGAGCAGGGGGTAACCGGTATTTGAGGAATTATTTCGAGTATTCGAAATTTACGAGTTGTAGCATGATGGCAAATAGTATTAACACTAGAACTACCAAAGGGGTCAAAGTGACTTGCTTCAGAACTTTTGTCTTTGACTTTGTCTTACGAGCGAATGAAATCTCTTTCGGCAAAATTAATAGTGATTTTTATTCGAACGTGATCGTAATTACGCATGCTCTTTTATTTTCATCGCACTGTTTTAACCCTTTCGAGAAGCGCCCTTTAGTCGCCATTTAATAAAATTATAAAAATCAGCTCCTTGACAGTTTCCTACTCCTTAGCCAAAGGTCCTTCCGACACACCCTCTGTCCAATTAAAACTCCTTACTTTTCCACCACCAACGTTTATTTTGCCCAATCGGAACTAAACTGGAGAAAACACCGGACAGGACACGACGAGACACGACATAGATCAAATTCGAGAAATCAGTTCGTCTTCGACACCGATCCTTGAAACATCTTACTTACACGTATAAACACGTGTTCGAAACGGTACTCCGTTCAACGTCTCCATTATAACTATTCTATACTTTTCTATAAATAAACGCTCTCTTTTATCAACACACACTTCGGGATCCTTATTATTACAACTAGTCACGTAATATTAATTTGGCGTGTGATAAACGTTCTAGGACATCGAAGGGATTCGATAAATAGAACGCTACAATTATTATACGATTTCTTATTTACTACTTAAAAATATATGGTCAGCTTTATAGTAGAAAATCTTTCAACTCCTACTCTTCTTTAGCCAAAAAGTCGTCGAGTGCAAAGGATTAATTAATCATCGATAATTTATATCACATTTTGGTACTCCTTATAGATCGGTTGTTCTAGTATTAAACCGTTCTATAGATATTGTATTAGGTTCTTCCAAAAGTTATTTCGTATACAAAAATAAAATATTAAATTAAAAATAAAATATTTATTCACTATAAGAAAATCGTCTTTCATTTCCATAAAAAAAGAATGAAATGATTTTCCGAACAACCTAATAGTAAATATTATAGTGTTCTTTAATTAAACATTAATTGAACATGATCGACATAAATTATGATTTTTATGATATATACATTTGAAATTTTAGCATGTTCTAACGATTTTATAATTTATTTAATATTCATTTTAGGAGCTCGAGGCTTTTTCTAAGATATTTCAATTAAAGATTTTGTCACTCTGATCGTTATTTATTGATCTGACATTGGTAAATCAGATAGATAAAAAATATAATTTTAGAAGTTATCAATACATTTTTGTTTTTGTTGATTATAGTATATATGAAGTATAATGCATAATTATTACTTATTATAGTATTTTTATATTTTTACTCGTCTTTTTATTTAGTCTGATTTACAAATATTTTTAATACTAAGACACTAATCCATAATATATACCTAAGTATAGTATACACAGATAGTAATAATTAAGACTTTCAGAATATATTAGTAGATTTTAATACTGGAGTTACTAGTATTAAAAAATTTTAAATAATTTTTCTTTAATTATACTAACTGTATTCATGAACTATACCTCCAATTATACATCAATAAAATTTGTATAAATAATAACAACAATAAAATTGAAGCAACATACAATACTGCCAATTGTTTTTCGCTGATATTCATTTTCCAAAATTATATTTTTATATGAAACGTGTCGATTTGGAAAACTCACGTGAACATCGACGCAACTATATTAAAATAATGATACTATTGTTGGCAGTTTCTTTTCATTCTTTCCACCTCGTTAATTAATATGATATTCTAATTAAATGATGTTTGATTGTCGAGTGTAAATTAAGATTTATGATTGAAAGATTAGGACCCAAGGAAAACGCGCTGAAAATTGCAGTGATGCATTCAATTCTTACTAATTGAGACAATTAGTGTATATAAACGTTCTGACTTGTGTCATATGACGTATTCATTGTCATTGCTTAACCCTCTTGCACTCCAATTTTTCTGCGTAGTAGATGGACTACAGCAAATGCGACTTAATTCTAACTCTTTGCACTTGTAGAAATTTTGAATGTAATTATTTTGGAATTTCAACGTGCTTTCGGAAAATTTGTTTAACACGTTGAGTGCGACGCCGATTTTGCTATACTTTCCGCTCAGGCGGCAGCTAGTGAGCACTTGATGCCGAGCGCTCAAGTATACCGAAGGGTATGAGCAGAAGATTACTTTGTTTCACTTTGTCGTTTGGACTGTGAGAATGGTACAGCCAATGCACAAATATACAAATTATAAACAGAAGATAATGGGGTGGGGAATGCCAGAAAGGCAAAAAGGCGATCACCAAGAAACGATCAGTCGAAAAAAGCCACGGAAGTGTAAAGATTTACTTTAGCAGGGAGAATTAAATTTTTACAATATATTAATTGTCATTGATAATTTAACCCTTGACAATGCCAGTCTTCCACACCGATGATGATGAAACGAAAAATTCGATGTCAGTCCCTAGAATCCACACCGTCCAAACGAAAAGTCTACTGTCAGTTCCTAGGGACTGACGCCGCCTGAACGGAAAGTTCACTGTCAGTCCCTAGGGACTGACGTAGCATTCAATGTGTTAAATCGAGAATTTCCTAAATTGATTAACCGTTCGAGTCCCAAGCAGCGCGATCGCGCTTTTCAGATTTTGGGTCGAAAAATCACAGTACATTTCGAACGCTATGGAGAACTGACGGTGCTATTGTCGCGATACGCGGATAGGGTACGAACAGACGTAACTCACGAGCTCAATTTTCAGAATAGTACTAACTTTATTTTGCTCTAGGTTCGGATATTTATAATGGTTTTGGCTGGAGGAGAGGTTATTGGTATTATGTGTCATGGGTCCAAGGGATGGCTATGGTTTCAGTGATTTATTGGGGCTGTGTCAAAGGTCTGGGACTACTGTCGGCTATCTTCTGGTGCGTCATGATGTGTCACAGGGGCAATGTCTGACGCCCCTGTGTGTTTGTTAACTGCGTCACACTATCACTGAATGTCGAAGTGGTAAAGAAAAGGCATAATCACGTTACCTAGCACATGTTCTATTATATATGCGAAACATAAGTTACGGTAAGCGCTATCGCGCCAATTGGGATTTTTCGACATGAAATTAAATAAGCGCTTTCGCGCCAATTGGGATTTTTCGACATAAAATTAAACAAGCGCTTTCGCGCCGATTGAGCTTCTTCGCACTGGGGTCAATCCTTTAACCCATGGTTATACATTCGTGATACAAGGAAGTTTTTCACAAGAGTGGTGGCACTGGAAGCCGCAAAAACGTGTTTTGCGGTATTCATAGAAATCTCGAGCGTGATTGACACTAAACTTTTCATTCGGACCGCGACAGTCATTGGTGACGTTTCGTGAATGCCAATAGGCGATGATAGTACCTAGAGAACGTTTCGTAAATGCCGCCAATAGGCGACAGTAGTACCCAGAAAACGTTTCATGACCGCCGCCATTGGACGACAGTAGTACTGAAAGACGCTGTTCGGGGTTTTTCGATCGTGTTCTTTTAACATTAGGTTTACAGACGCTATCTGTATATCTATTTTTAAGGATACCTGTCAAATTGACAGGTAAAGGAAACAACGTGCTTTTTTTTTAACGATTAGTTTAATTTAAAAACAATTATCTATTATACTAACAGTCTTAATATAAGTTAACTAAATCTGTTACCATCGTATAATTGGAGCAACCCTTCCGTCAAATTGACGGGTACCGTAAATCTAGTGTAAAGTAAAAGGAAAATGTGATATGTAAAATGCTTTGTCATTCTTTGTCGATGAATAAAGTGTATTGAATTTGAAAATTGATTGGGTTGCTAGTCTAATAATGTTATAAAGTGAGTGAAGTAATCGTGTTAGGTGTTTTATTTTTGCTAATACTGTAAATGTAAAACTGCTTTTGGTGAAATTAATATTGCTTTTATTATCAGTTTTGTATGGTATACCTAACTATACATTATAAATCCGTCATTTTATTTTAATTTTGCATTTGCGAGTAAGCGTTTCGGCAGTCAAGACGATTAACTCACTAGCGCCACCACGGTACGTATCTACGGTAGATGTGTCGTAAGTATATATCGTTGAATTATTTTCTAATTTTACTGAATTAATCTTGGTATTTTTGCCTTATTACGGATGTCACATTGCTTGCGCGATATTATTGACACAAATTTTACAGTCGTACATGTACTATGTTCACTTAACACTAGGTTTACGGACGCTATCTGTATACTTATTTCTAAGAACACCTGTCAAATTGACAGGTAAAGGAAACAACGTGCCTTTTTTTTTTAACGATTAGTTTAATTTAAAAACAATTATATATTATACTAACAGTCTTAATATAAGTTAACTAAATCTGTTACCATCGTATAATTGCAGCAACCCTTCCGTCAAATTGACGGGTTCCGTAAATCTGGTGTTAAAAACCCTTGGGTTTTAATAATATCTAAGACCTTTTTAACGAGTAACACACAAAATATATTTAAGCTCAAACATTTAAATAATGAACTATTCGAAATGATAATCTTTCTAATTTTGCTACCTATGATTACTCGTTATTTGAGTTGCAGCATCAAAACAAATGGCGACTGAGATTCGTCTGTCGAGTACGAAGACTTGAAATACGTTGCTCTGCTTTGTATATTGGCAAACATTTGTTACTGCTTCGCACAAGGTGTAAAAAAGTCGATAAGTACGACTGATAATATTAAAAGACTTTATACGGATTAAGGTAATTCGATTTGGTATTACGCAGCACGCGATGTGCACTGGTAGTTGGATTTCTAAGACATTTTACTATTAGCATTGAAGGATCGTACTGTCATTTATACCAATTTAATTTTTTGTATACAGATAAAGTCACTTTTCACTTAACACAATTAAGCCAAAATTTTTGTTTCGATAGAAATAAATTGTAGTTGGTTGAAAATTTTAATAACACAGAAATACGTTGTTTCCTCAATTTTAAAATTAATACAAAAATTCCTTTCATAGATGAATTTTTTATTCCCAAAATTGATAAAAATATGGATTTCATTTTGCCATAAAATTAAATTCCTTTTAGAAAATTTTTATATCTCGAAAATCATTTTTGGAATATTAAAATAGTAAACATTCGTGCAACATAAGCTGGGTAGAAAACAAACTTTTTGCACAAACAATCGCAGTCTAATAATGATATTAATATCATTATACCTCTTTGTTGCATTAAATAATACGAAATAAACAAAGAAAAGAAAACATCATTCTTCTGTTCAAAACCTAATTTTTGGAACAAATTTTTATTACCATTTTCATTCGTATAAACTTGTTAAAAATAACGAGAATTGTTTAACAACGTAATTGTGCTACATATTACTCATTTGCATCATGGCAAATGTAAAATATATATAAATAGAAACGTTATATTAACGTTATATTTAACGGATTTGAATATGCTCAAAATTTGTTTAAATTCGAAAAATTTGTATAACTTTTGTATATAGTGGCCGATTAAGATTAAATAATTTTACTATGCACAGTTTTTCATAATTAACATGTTGAACGCCACGCCAGTTTTACAGTGATTGTCCGTGGCGCCACGATGAATTTTCTATTATGCGATATATATAATGTTGAAATATTATCTGCAATAGATAACTTACAGTGCATAACCATATTTGACATGTTAATTGTGAGGGGGGTCACCATTGAATTAACGATAGTAATAATACAAATTTCTAAATATTGATATTTGTATAACCCATGGCTTTACTTAAGGTGCCGTGTCCAGGCATCAGCGACGTTCAACTGACGACTAGCCCGTATCACTGCGCGCGTATCAGCACCTACTCACAATGGCAGTTAAAAGGATTTTCACAACAAAAGTAAAATTTGTTAAGAATATAATGAACCGATGTAGATGAGATGCTCACAAAAGGGATCAAACGTGATCTGTGGCATATGAAGAATATTCAGCAACTGGTAATGGAAAAAGTCAGCTCGCGGATTATTCCGCGCTCGGTGATAGGCGACCGTCGTAGCTCGCGGAATATTCCGCGCTCGGTGATAGGCGACAGTCGTAGCTCGCGGAATATTCCGCGCTCGGTGATAGGCGACAGTCATAGCTCGCGGAATATTCCGCGCTCGGTGATAGCAAATAGTCGTAGCTCGCGGAATATTCCGCGTTCGGTGATAGACGGCGGTCGTGGCTCGCGGAATATTCCGCGCTTGGATGCAAATGAGTTAAGCATACCTGAACACGCGAAGGAACGTAAATATGTCTATATAAGAATTAAAAATTCGAAGAAAAATAGTCAAGTTACATGCTGTTCGTAAACTTGATCATATGTCGCAGCAATCAATGACCATCGCTACTAGCTGCTTCCCACTGTATGTCGGTCACTGAAAACCAAGAACGTTGACTATACTACTGCGTTGACTATAATACCACGAGCAGTGGTAACTCTATTAAATGGGAAAAACAAAATAATTCGTTATTTGATTTGAATTTATTGTTAGCTAATTATTCATCCAATAATTTTTTATTTTTTATACACCGAGTATTTGGTAATTGGTGGCACGATCGAGTAGAAATTGATTCAATACCTGAAAATAAGTCGAAAAGGAAGAATAAAATTTTTTCCTTCGAGGCTTTATCTTCGAGAAAATTAGGGTTGAAGATTCGTGGGGTGTGCATTCTTTTATTCAAATTTTGCCGCCGCGAATTTCACTGCAGACTGTACCTATTCACGCTCATGAACATTTCTAGTATTTTTACATCTATGTTAAATAGATCGAACGATAGAGTAACACAAAAGATAGACTACACTAAAATTCATAAAATTAAAATATAAATAAATTTCCCCCCCCCCACGAATTTTAAAATTCAATTTTCTCGAAAACGAGGCCTCGTACGAAAAAACTTTGTTATTCCTTTTCGGCTTATTTTTATACGTAGAATCATTCTGTATAACTACATTTTTATTACACATATATTACATCATATTTACACTTGCAAATTTGTTAGAATAAAAATTTTAAGATAAAATTATTAAAAGCTAAACGGAATTGAATTTATTAATTTCCTAATTTTTAATCCCGTGTCAAAAGATCTCGATTAAGGAACGACCCAGTTAAGAGGTTAAGTACGTGGCAACGTCATCTATCGGCGAGATTTACTTACCACGCGAGTTAGTCACGTAGCGGCCATAACGCGAAGCTCGATCGCGTCTCAACAGTGACTGTATTCACGGGCTTCTCATTTATTAAAAATATAAAGCCAGATCAAGACTAAACACTACCACTCTGCTGCGTCACAAAAGCACGCAAAACTATTCGAACCCTAGGGAAACCGCGTAAGCTTGCACAAGATTGCGCAAGCTCGCGTAAGATCGTGCAAGATTACGTAAGACCGCATCGAAACGCGCGAAGTTCCGTTCACATCGTAATTGTTTCACGATATGCAAAATAAAAAGATAAATCTTTTTAGTATTTATTATCTGTTATCTTTATAGTAGTATCTATGCAAGATAAACGCGTATAAAGTGCTAACATTCTTTTTATACACCGACGTTCATTGTACGCAAGCGATTCACGTAGTTGGCACGTGTCGCCGTTTAAATTAACCGCGCAAAATGCGGCCGCGTTTCGGGTGCGCGTAACCGACACGGCGCACTCGGTGCAGCGCAGTTAACACTCAGCCGACCGCACGTCCCAGAGCGAACTATACGGTTTCCACCGCGCTCGGAGAACCCAAACTGCGTTGTCCACCGGGTATTTTTCGGAAGTAACACGAACTGAAATTCACTAAATTAAGAACATTAACCCTTAGAGCTCTATGGACGCATATATGCGTTTGGCGAAAGTCATCCGTGTAGCCTAAGGCCGCATTTATGTGTTTTCTCTAAGTCATCGGCCTGGACTAAGGGCGCATATGTGCGTTTGTCGATTTTTTCAATCAATATGCAGTTATTTTCGTGTAAAATTAATACAGGGGCACTCGTTAGTAATTTGCCTTCTTTAGGTAGCAGTTGGGCAATATTATTAATTATTGACTTCCGTTATATTTATTAAGTTTAGTTTTATAGTTTATTGTTTTCTATTTTATTACAGAAATTTTAGTTTATTTTAAATTTCAATGTTAATAATAAAGAATTAATACTAAAAAATAACGCTCTTGAATCATTTAATCTCGTGCGAAAGAATTACTATAACTTATTACGATTTGCGCTTAGAATAGTTCATCAACAGAGTTCAGTCTAGCGAAAAAGTATTCCGTCCACAGCGATCGTCAGCGCTGGCCGCGCGCCGTCCGTACGGACCACATAGGCCGCGAGTATTCAGCACTCTAAGGGTTAA
>NW_016910588.1:1448439-1466382 GCF_001483705.2 Eufriesea mexicana
TATTATACAATATTTATTGTAATATATATACTATATTGTAATAATAATTTATTGAAAAATACACATTAACAATAAGACGTGAAGTAAATAATATTAAAAAATAATTACGCTAAAATTGATAATATAAAATAACATAAATAATCACGCAGAAAAAAGAAATAAAAAACAATAACAGTACATTTGAAGGAATGATCACAGGTACATATAACGCGTATATCGCGACGAAAATCTAAAACTCAATACTAGTACAACACATAAATAGGAAAAAGCAAAATGAACGCTTCAATGGTTACTACCATTCTAGCATCAATTTTTCATCGCTTCTCCACATTCACACACAGAAAAAGGAAATAAAAAACAAAATCTGCTCTTTCATCGAATGTATGAAATAAAAATGGAAAAGGGAGAGTTGCCCTTCGAATATCTGAAATATCCATAACCCGTGTTGCTAAACAAACTCAAACATTTGCCATGTAGTCGTCTTGTTGCTTATGGGCTTCACAGAAATGGAATGTTGGCATTTGAAAAGAATGCAGATCTGATCGATCGTAGTACAATTTCCCTCTATGTACAAGTATATATATATTACAATATTTTAACATAAATATATACCAATAATAAGCATCATATTATTATAGTATAAATTTTTAACATAAAATTACAGTATAAAATTCTTAATGGTAGTAAGATTATTAAAAGATTGTAGTATAAAAATATGAAGTATAAAAGTAAGTAGATCTATCTTTTCTGGTAATATCGGAGACAAAGTAGACATAAAAATATATATTCACAATATTGACCAGAAAGTCAAGATTTCCTAGCAACATTGAAATTAAAATATCTCCTAAACCAATGATTTTTTAACATAAATAGGTTAATACATTTTTGTAAAGAATATGAAGGAGCATCAGCTGATGAAATAAAAAATATATGATTCCAGTTTGAAAAATATTAATGACCTTCATATGAGCTGTTCACTGCACAAATCGATTAACTTCACTTTTTGAAAAATCTTAAATTTAAGTGACAAAGCACTTGGTATAGTCGTAACTTTTAATATTTATAATAACTTTCCCTGATAATTAAGATTAACACCGTTAAACGACAAAAATTTTTTGGCCACTGAATAATAAATAATTTATTTCAGAGGTCACTTTGATTAACTCCGTACTCTAATGTAAATCGTTGCAATAATGCAACTCAAATGCACTAGCAAGCCGTGAATGATAACGGTGAATTTTTTAGTGCCGTCTTATCAGAATTTAAGTAAAATTTAGTAAAATTTAAATTTATTACTTTTTTCACTTGCTAAATCGATTAACTCTTCCAGTAACATAAAAATGGTAACATTACCAACGATTACCTTTTGGCTATTTTTTCTTATAAATTTTATGTACCGTCAGATGAAAGTTACATTTGTATTTATGCATTCTACGATATTTATTTCGATTTAAATTATAAAGGGAATTTTAAAAAACAATATGCATTACTTCATTGCATTTCTCCACTTTTTGTTTTATGAAGTTAATCAATTTGTGCAATGAACGGCTCATATGTTCTTTACACGTCCATCTACGAGAAAACTAATACCATCAGAATATGCCTCTCTCAAAACCATTCCATACAGCATATAATTCACAATTAAATTTAAGTGGAGTTAAATGACTCACCCGGTATGTACTGATAACAATTATATGAAAGCAGTCTAAATCATAACTTCGAAATATAACTTTTTCACTTATTTCGTGTTGCACTCGTTCTATATATTTTACTACCGTTAAAGTAAAATAATTTTTGGCAAAATAACGAGGAATCGAATCGTTAGATCGAATCTATATCTTCTTCGTAATTAATTTTTTAATATAGGAGGAATTTTTAATTTTAATATTTGTTTAATCCGCGAAATTTGTAATATCTCTAAACGAAATTTGACTTCATTACGAAATGAATTAGGCTACTCTCATGATCGCTGATACGTTCACCAAGGATGCAATCTCTTTAATCGAATTCGCTGCGCAATTGTGCTTACGTTCCATCAGATTTGATGAATCGGGGTCTCATTTTTCTCAGCTAACGTAGCGATTTCGTACAGGCCAAGATAATTTATTTATCCACGTGATATAATTGGAATTTAACCTTTACTCAATGTCCAAGTAAGCGACCCTCTGTCCGACCTACATAACGAGATCAACCTCTTTTCACCATCTATTTTTCTTCGAGCGCTGGGTACCAAGTGTGACCATATCTGCCTCATTCGTTATTTAATTCCCGTTGCATCTCTAGCCCGACTGGCGACAGATGAGAAGTTTTTAGAACCGCTGGTAGTGTCTGTCCTTCGTACATGGTCTATTTTTGTGATTCTGTAAACTGCGCCTTACGAATCTTTAATAAGTCTCGATGCTTAAATGTGGGTATGTTGAGCGACCTCTATACTGAGGAATATTTTATCCCGTGTTCCAATTTCTCCTTATTTACCTATTTCACACTTGGACACTCCTATATTCGGAATTTTCTCAGAATCACTCACATAAATTTAGGATCGATCATGCAAGTTTGGTAACCCTTTGAGGACGACGTCTGTGCATTTTATCGATTTCGTGACCTAGGATTCGAAAAATTTTATAGAGTTTCATAAAATTTTGTAGTTTCACCACGAATCGGTGATAAATTCACGAATTTGTTATACACGGTTTCAAAATCCGACAAAAATGATTAAGATAAGAATTTTGTTGAGTTTGTAAATTAAACGTACAGGTAGCCCTCCTACAACACGGCATCCGATAACACGGTTTCGCTATAACACGATTCATAAATTGCGGGAACCCCTCTACAACACGGTTTCGTTCTAACACGATAAGAAAATTGCAAAAACCTTTGTACAACACTGTACTTCTACATAAACAGTGACGACAAAGAAATTTATTAAATTAAAGTTGCATTAAATTAAAATAATATCTTTGCTTTTCTTTTGTTTTGTGTTGTACATACGTTTATATTTTTAATAAAAATTAAGTTGTTTATGTAGAATTAAAAAAAAATTTGTTTTTAATAAGTTTTCGAAATGTAAACTTTTTGTACTGGTTCTGGGTTTCATACAACACGGTTTCACACAACATGGCATTTTCTAGGAACCTATCTACCGTGTTATAGGAGGGTTACCTGTATTTTAAAAATATTCAAAGGTCGCGAAAACTTATGTTACATAAAATAAAATAGCATGAGTAGTGTGGAAGGATATTGGGAATCATATGTCTTTCTTAAAAAACTTGGACTACCAATACAATTTATAATGCATAATTAGGTACAGTATATGTAAATAATAATCAAAATCGTATAATGAAAGTAAATGGCTATATATGACTTCTATCTAAATAAAAATGAACGATAATTAAAAATAAATAAATTAAAAAAACAATAACTAAAAATAATTTAAATAATTTAAAAATTAAATTAAAAATAATAAAAATCAAAGCAAGAAATCTGAGATTAGTCACTTTGATTACTTTAATAGCTCTACTGTTAACCAATATTTATATTTTGAAGTACATATAATTCATTTTAAATATATGAATTATTTGTCAAAATTCGATAAAATAAAAAGTACAGGTCTGTCTTAAACATGAAAAATTAGGCCACTACTCTAATAATTTGGCATTAAAATGAAAGAAAATTCAGAAAGTGTAATCAAATACCCTAATTTGTGAAAAGCTTAGATACAATAGTGTAGCGATTATGTATACAATTATTATAGTATACTTATAGTATATATTATAGTATGCAATTAATTAACTATATAGTTTATAGAACGAATAAAACTGTGAGCGAATAGAAAGATAAATTATTAGTTTTAGTTTAATCGGTAAAATTATGCAAATCGAGTTAGAAAATGGTAGAAAGAGGACGCGATTAGATTAAGAAAGAAGGATCATATTTGGAAGAAAAGTCGTTAGTGTGGGGCTGGCAGACAGCCAGTGTCAGCTTCAGGCTTGAGAACAGATTTGTCGTGACACTGTTGGTGGAGAACATAACAATCGTCTGTATGTCGGTCCAGTCGGAGTAAAATGTTAGATACGACTCCAGCCCTTCTTCGTTCGACTGACACGGTTTCAGTGTGCCAAGGCCTATTAACGATAATCTAGTTTTCCAGTTAAGAACGAGAGTTCGGTCGTGTATACAGTCTATACATGTTTACTCTTACTCATGCTGATGAGTTTCCTTTAAGTATTTCAAGATATTCGTTCACGTGCATCCGTGTAAATGTCGTTTGCGTAATTCTCTTGGTCTATCCCGTGTCTATGCGAGCTAACTGGAACGAGTGCACAGCAAGGTTAGCCAAACCAGGCAAACCTTTTGGCTAGCTCGTCGTCGAGTTATTAGGAATTCTTTATGATACTATGCTTCTTTTACCTATTTCGACTTTGGGTGACAATGCTGATCGAATGAGTAAATATGCGTGTAGGGGGCGGAAGTATCTACTCTGCATTGCTGAAAAGAAGTCACCTCGTTCGGTTGCGAGGCAAGAGAGGTATTCCACTAGTACCGCCTATACTCTCGTTAGTAATACTCACTCTTCTATGACACTCCCAAAACTACTATCTCCAAGTTCGCTAACGCGATACGTTAACATAGGCGCAAGATATCCGCGAAAGAAACTTTATCTCAGAGTTAACTTACAATGAATTGGAAGCACTACTTCGCCAGGCAATAAACGAAACGACACCATATGATTGGAAAGGATTTTGTAAACACGTAGAAACACTGGAACACGAATATTTGACGAAAGATGGAATAATAGAGGACGCAACTGAAGACCTAGAATTGGAAATACAAAGCAGCGAGTCGGATAAGGAATCAGATGACAATAGCTCAAAGATTTATAAAGTAAAGAAGTACAAAAGTAATAATAATTAACATCATTTATGAAAATTGATTTAAAATTTAAGATGTATTTTTTATGATAAATTAATTATGTAATTGCATCATACTAGATAACCGTTTAAAAAATCACACGATACAACATAAATATGAAAAATATGTGTATAGTGCAGCACGTTTGCTGCATAATGCAATGAAAAGTTAATCAAGATGCTAATTAGTAATTAGTAATTGCAAATAATCACGTGTTCGTCAGAAGAATCTGAAGTTAATATACTTTTGAGATGAGTCTACGCTCTTGCATCTATTTGTTGCGTCTGTCTCACTTTGTCTCGTTGCTTTGTTCGCTTTCTTTGTCACATGGTGTTCTATGACCGGGCTAATAGGAAGGGATCAGTTCTACCAATAAGGGAAGCGTTTTACTCTACTTCTGCCATGATGTTAGAATGGTTGGGCTGGTGAGGATTCGGTCCTACAAGTTTCTCAGATGACTTCTTTCCAGCAACGCAGAGTAGGTCTTCGTAGATACCCCCGCTCCCAATATTCCGTCTCCAAGGGAGAGGTTAGCTAAGTGCGGTGGTTTCTTCTTTGTCTTTTTGATGACGATGGGCGGTTGTTCCTATGGTGCTGGCTTGGTGGTATCCCTGTGGTCGTCGTTGCTATCTATGGGGGTAGGAAGTAGAAGGACCACGGGAAAAGGAAGGGATGCGTTTCGTCCCGCGCTTGCTAGCGGACTCATCGGTAAGGCTCGCTTAGTAGGCCCTGCGTTAGACACTGGGATACATAAGTGTCACGGGAACTTCTATTTAACACTTTAACTACGGCAGACTTTGAAACGCACCGGTCGTACCACACGGGTAGGAATTCATTTACAATGTCCGCCGAAAACGGCAAAATTTTGGATAGAGATGCGCCCTCCGTGTCAGAAAAGCAAACTGTGTTGAGCGCTTATATGCGCCTTCCGTATCACAAAAGCAAAATTTTTGAGCGCGTATATGCGCCCACAGTAGCCAAGGGATTAAGGGAAATCGAGGCTTCACCGTGGACTTGTGAGAAAGTCCTCGAACCTCCTTCAAGTAGGAATCCATCTATTGGCGAGGGCGAGAACTTGGTCGCTACAATGCGATAGTTTGGTTTCGTTAAATATGTGAATAACTAGGAGGTATCTAAAGATAACAGGATTTTCAGGTTTAGGATTAAGCTGTTTACTTCATCACGATGTTAACACTAGAAGTACCGATCTTTAATGGGTACCTAACCATAACGTGCACAGATTATAGGCATTTCTAGCGATACGATGAATATGAGTGAATATATTCATTATAGTTCTTTCTTAATACGAGTTGGTACCAATTTTATTCTTAAAGCAGGTGTATGTGTTCGGTGACTGCGAAAAGGAAAATTCTGGGACCTGTCATTTTGACTGGGTTACTAGTTCTAGTGTTAAAAATGATTAGGAACCTAGGATTGGTATTGATGTTACTCAGTTTGTAGATGTAAGGTTGCATCGAGGTTGTAGATATATTTTGATCAAGATATCAAAAATTATTAGGAACTCGGGGTTGGTACTGATGTTGTTAAGATAGGAAGTTTGAATTGAGATTATAGGCATTCCCTGATCAAGATACCAAAAATTATTAGACCTAGAATTGGTAGTACTAGTACTGTTCAATTTTAAGATTAACTTATTCTAAAGTCTAAAAATTGGAGATTTATATTGATGTTGTGAATATCACTTGGTCAAGATTTTAAAAATTATTAGGATTTTAAGATTGGTACGTCAAAGTGATATAGCTCAATCTATAGATAATAGATATTTATTTAAGTTGTGGGCTTATTTTGATTAAGATATCCAGAATTATTAGGAATTTATGTATTGGTACTAATTATGCTCAATTTAAAAGGAAAACTATTTTAAAGTTTAAAGACAGGAGATTTGCAATGAATAAAATTGTAATTACTCGATGAAAATATTAAAAATGATTGAGAACTTAGGATTATCACGTTGCTCAATCTATAAAATAAGATTTACCGTGAAGTCTAACTATATAAAATCTGCATCGAGATCATTGACATTATTTGATCAAAATACAATACTAGGAAAAGACAAATTATTAAGAAATTGTAATCGGTATTGATGAGACTGAGCCTACAAAAATAACTGTGTAGCCTAATTTATAAATGTATACAAAAATACTCTGCTATTATAAATAATTGTATTTTTACTTTAAAAATTTTTTATTATTTATTATTCAGCTACTATAATGTGTCAATATCATTATTAATTCTTGCAGCTTTGTCCTTGTATTTAATCAATGAATATACTACATCCAAACTTATTAACAATGAGTAAATAAATAAATAAATTTATTAAATAAACTAGTGCAACGATACCGATTGTAGCCTCGAAGCAAACATTTTGCAATAATTGGGAATACCTTTAAGGGCTTGTTATGAAGCTATGCAATAGATAAATATTCATAATACTTCAGAGAATATAATTCGTAAATTGTAAACATTAACTAAATATAACTACCAAATTTTTAATATAACTAAAATAATTAATATCAGATTGTCGAGGTCGCTTAATTCATAGGTTTTCTGAAACCAACCATCGCTATTTATAGTGAAGTACTGCCACACCTTTAGAAAGAAATCGATGTACGAGCCGTTCAACACCATTTATAAGCGTTAGACTTCAGTCAGGCGACAAATCGCCTTAATATTATAAGAGAATGACGGTCGAAAATCTTTTTTGTCGACAGAAGTGTGTTTAATCATAAATCGTATGGTAAATTCTATTAAAGACACCATTGCTCGAAAATATGATGAAATAAACAAAGGATGGCAATTTTTGTGACGAATTGCGGTTAATTTGTTACAATGTTACCATTAATAATTCCTGATTTCACTCTTAACATTAAAACTTTTTTACAATTTCTACAACTATTGAAAATATAAATTAATTTTTAGCAAAATTAATGTTGAAATTAATTTGAGATCAATATATTAACACATTTGTAGATATACGTGTGACTCCATTTTGAAATTTTTTCTCCTAGATTTGGAATACTTTTTGAGTTACGTGTTTATTGTTAATAATTATGCAGAATGAATAATAATGAACAAAGAATGACATTGATAAATATTGTCTACAATGAATACAACTTATGAGTTGCTGGAATCAGCTGGCAAACAATCGCCATATTGCTTGGAAGTTTCGAGCAACTAAAATGAGGTTAGGGAAGAATTTATCGACATTATTGTCAAGACGAATTCAAGTAGCACGATTCTTAATATATATGATAATAAATCGTTTACATTTATATCTTTTAATAAATAAATAACAATTTTGTATGTATAAAATTGTTATCTGATTGTGATTGATTAAAATTAATGACTCAAAATTCATATGGAATAATCTAAATTAATAATTTAATTATGAAACCATCGAATTTAATTTGTAAAAAATATTTAAAGATTTATGCTCGTATTATAGGTATATATGCATGTGCATGTGCATATAACATAACCTATAATTCTATGGTATGATCGTAATAAATCTTCGTCTCTTTATGAAATAAATTTACCAACCCAATTTTATCAAATGACTTAAAGAAATCACATAAGGCAATTTGCATTAATTGAAATAGGTTGAAATTTAATGGAACTATATCTGGTGAATATAGAAAATACACTAGGTGAAGTACAAGATTTTGAAAAATTCTTTCAGTACCCTTTCTTAGTTGATTGAATAACGCTGTCATGGAAAATTAGATTGGCCAATTTTCTTTATCTGTGACCGATCATTTTTCTTCCAGTTATTTACTCAGTCGGTATAATCAGCGTTCTTACCGATCTATTGTAAAACTGTTTTACCCGAGTCAAACAAATATATCCTATTCTCTATATTATCATAAACTGAACGACATACTACTTTCTCACGATGTAAAAATATACAGGATCCACAAATGATTTTCTCTTCTTGTGATTTACATAGTAAATCCATTTTTCATCGTCTATTATAATCTACCGCAAAATGGACTTCCTTCCTCGATCGGTAAGCAGTGAAAGACACGTCCGGATTCGACTATCCTTGTCAATCTAACTTGGTATTTTACCTCTTTTTCTGTCTCCTTCGTGTCTTGTAATCGATTGGAAACTGATTGTTCACTTATTCATTGTTATTCTGCAAGTTCTTGTTGTGTTTATGTTGGATTTTCGATTAGTAACTTTTGCAATCGTTCTTTATTATATTTTCAAAAGTTAGTAGAACATTTACGGTCATTAAAATTGAAATTACCTTGGTTTAAGTATTTTAATTAATATTTGCGTATATCATGTGATGTATAAATGATGTTTTCTTACTGTAGTATAGATTGATTTTTGAGGTTAGGAATTTAAAATTTGAACTACATTCTTCACTTTAAATTACAATTAATAAATACATTAATTTTGTTAGTATATTCTTTACATATTAAGAAATTAATAGATTATTTATTAATACATTTAATAACAAAAACTGTATTATAGATGAATATTGAAAAACTATGTCAAAATTGGCATTATCGTGTAATACCGAGGATTGTGGCCCTAGGATCGAACGTCCTAGTTAAGTGGGGGGACTGGTTTATTTCCTTATCCTAAGAGCAAGCGAGCTCTGTTACCGATAAGGCGGCGCGAGTGAGGAGCAGGCAGCGGCCATAACCGAAGTCCTAAACGAAGCGGCAATCCGTGGATAGACAAAGGAGGCCCCCTTTAACCACTTGCGCTACGATTTAACTTTCGGTTGCCGTGCCGCGCTCTGCAATATAACATGCGGTAAGGCGTTACATTGACGTGGTATACACGTCGCTGGCGGCTTTGGAACAAAAGCATTTCGACGTGCGTGGCACGTTTTTATAGCGTTCCGTTCAGACCCAGACTAGGCCGTCAAGTAGTCCACCGACGGCGGGAGAAGGGTTCATAAAACTCGGAGATACTGTACCAATTGTTATAACAAGAATTCCCAAATGTTTGGTCCAAAGATGGCGAAGAATTTAACACCAAAAGTTGGCACCTTTTGGTCCAAGTCTGGGGCGGTCCCTGGCGACCGGCGTGGCACTTAAAGTGTTAAAAAGGTTAAACCGAGACAAGGACAGTTCTTTGTATAGTGCGTTCGAGAAAAGGTGGCACAACGTGTTTACATCCTCACGGTTAATTAATTACACTGACACTTCCTTGATTATAGGCAGCAACCGCTATTAGCTGAAAACGGTGACGAAGATTATCGGCAGGCCATAGCGAGAGCGAGTTAGATAAGATATGACAAAATCGGCGTAGTCTTTGAAGTTATTAACCGTTTGGGTCCCAAAGGGTTTTGAAAAAACACTGTCGACGTATCCCAAGCAGCGCGACCGCGCTACCTCTAAGTGGGTACGACAGGACCCAAGCAGCGCGATAGCGCTTCTTCTATTTTATGTCTACAAATCCCAAGCGGCGCAATAGCGTTTCGTTTATATTATGGCAATGAATGGCCAAGTGGCGCGATAGCGTTTCGATTTCGACAGTCGGTGATGCACCGTCAGCTGTCGAGAACGCTCGAAATGTGCTGGGTTTTCCCGACATGAAATCTGAACAGCGCGATCGCGCTGCTTGGGACGCAAACGCTTAAGAAACAGAAAACTAATGCCGATACTGCCATATCTCACTCGGTCTCACTATAGCCCGCCGATGATCTTCGTCACTTATCGGCCAACAACGATCACTGCCTACAATCAAGGGAGTGTCAACGGAGTTAGTCACCCGTGAGGATGTAAACACGCTGTGCCATCTCTTCTCGAATGCACTATAGACAGTTTGATAAGTTTGCTGTGGACAGTTTCATGTAAGAGAGTAACAGTACGATCAGCCACTGAGACTTGGAATTATACACGTTGAGTGTGGCGCCGATTTTGCTATATTTTTCGCTCAGGCGGCAGAGAGCGAGTACTTGATGCCCAGCGTCCGAGTATACCGAAGAGCATGAGCAGAAGATTACTTTGTTTCACTTTGTCGTTTGGACTGTGAGAATGGTACAGTCAATTCACAAATATATAAATTATAAGCAGAAGATAATGTAGTATCGCAGAATTTTCACCTCGTGTATAAGTGATTTTAGTTTGGAAGGTCGCCAAGGGTTCGAGGGCCAGGTCGGTCGGAAAAATCCCAGCGATGCGTCAGGCCCTTAGCATGGCCGTATTTGGTCATGTTGGGGGAGGCTTTTGGGAAATATATAAAGAAGGCAAAAATGGTTAGCAGACAGTTCTTGTATAGAGTTTTCGAGGAATCTTTAAGACGGAGTTGTATAGAAAGAAGTATAAGTTGTTAGTCGTTTAGTTGTATTTGTGTGGTGGAATCAAGCTGTAATCTTTAGTTGTAGTTGTAGTTGTAATAGTTGATCTATCTATATTCGCAGACTTATCGTAACCACACATTGTCAATCCATTATTATTAGTTAATAAATAAAGTACTATTATTTATCACCACCATAGTCTCTACAATAATGAGGTGGGGAATGCCAGAAAGGCAAAAAGGCGATCACCAAGAGACGATCAGTCGGAAAAAGCCATGGAAGTGTAAATATTTTAGCAGAGGGAATTGAATTTTTACAATATATTAATTGTCATTGATAATTTAACACTTGACAATGCCAGTCTCACGCACCGATGTCGACCAAACGAAAAGTTCGCTGTCAGGCCCTTGTAGCGATCATCATTTTCGCCCTCGTACACAGGAAAATAGATCTTTGCTAACGTAGTGGCACTTAAATATGTGACAAATGGTGACGTCGTGTTGTCGTAATTACTATTTGATGTACAAAAACGTTGCGATTAGCTCTGTAGCGATCATCATTTTCACCCTCGCCAGTAGATATGTCTTCCTACTTGAAGGAGGTTCGAGGACTTTCTTGCGAGTCCTCGAAAAACCTCCAATTTCTATATATACATAACTTCCCAACCTTCCAATAGTATCCCAGTGTCTAACCTCTTAGGCACGGCGGAACTTTACGCGGGGCTGTTTCTCGGTACGGCAGAGTTCAACGCGAATTACGTGTAAATGGTACGGCACTGCAATGTGTGACGGATAATGCTGTTCTTTACACGAGTACATTGGAATGAAGTGTTTGATGATTAAATTATTATTTTTCATTAGTATTTATAAAAATATTTATTTAAAAAATTTTTTAAAATTAAGATATGATTTTAACGCGCATTTTAACTTTAACAATTTATTCTAATAATTAATAGTACATTTTAGTATGGTACGTCTTAAAACACACAGAGATGGCATCCGGGAAAGCCACTATCGTGGTGCGTCGTACAGAAAAATACATTCGCGTAAGCCACTATAGTGGTACGCCGTAAAGAAAGATGATATCCGTGAAAGCCACTACAGTGGTACAGGGCCTGCTAGGGTAGCCTTACTGATGAGTCCGCTAGCAGGCCCAGGACGAAACGCATCCCTTCCTTTTCCTTTCGTTTCCTGCGACCAGCAGCCATCAAATGATGGTGGGGGACGACCCTCACACCCTAAAATCCACGCCGTCCACACGAAATGTCTATTGTCAGTCCCTAGGGACTGACGCCGCCTGAACGAGAAGTTCACTGTCAGTCCCCAGAGACTGACGTAGCACGTAGCACCCAGCCATCTCCTCTCTTCTCTTTACATTATTTTTAGCGTTCCTCAACTCACAGACACTCGCTGTCACTTGGCCATCACTTGGGTGAACCTTAGCAAGGGTCAATAAATCGATTATGCCCTTGAGACGATGGGCATAAAGGCCCAGTTTGTTTAAAAAATCCACCACCACCGAAAGACGTCAAAACTAATACACACCCTGAACATTGTTCACAATCAATAGGAGGATGCATACCCATCACTTACATTTCACACCATCCAATCAGAATATACAAATTTATAAAGTCAACGAGACAGGAGTTGCATAGAGAGTTCTCTTCCAAATCCAAAGAAGACAAGACAACAATCACGAATAGAACGAGAAGTTCTATCTCGAATCTAAGACAGTCAGGACAAGCCCACCACGATCAACTCAGCGTCAGAGAACAGTTGCACATCAGAACTTTTTAGTTCAAGCCTAACCAGATCTGGCACAATTAGTTTAGAGTAGGCCGCATCCCTGCAACATTGTCGCATCCGCGTAATGGGCCTTACAACCCCGCGAAATTTCGAACGTGAGAGTTGCAGTGTTCGAGACGCAACATCGAGTATATTTATCGATCTTAGCAATAATTTTATGTTACTACCTAATGTAAATATTTTTCCAAAGAATTATTCCTGTTTACAATATGTTGTCAAGAGGCACAATTACGATATCGAACATAATCGATAATTGAAATACAAATCTCGTAAAATCGAACTATAAAATTTAATATAATATTGGTAAATTATACTATTTTTAAGATTTGTATTAATTAAACATTTTTTATTTCTTTGGTGAATAACATGAGCTAAAAGTTCTACATTTGACTTCTTTTTGTAACACCTTGTATAAAGGGTATCTCATAATTTCAGTTAAATCCAATTCCAACAATATCTTCGTTTAAAGCTCTACATTTGACTTTTTGTTTGTAACACTCTGCATAAAGAGTATCTCATAATCTCGTTTAAATCAATTTCCAAAAATATTTTCAAAATTTTTGTGTAAAGTATTTATATATCAAAAAACCATTAATTTTAAGAAATTGCAATTTTAGAATTGCTATCAGAACCAGTAAAACGTAGATAAATTGTAAATTTTCGAAATTTTTATGTAAACTATTTATACATGAAAAACCCATTAATTTTATTAGGTTGCAATTTTAGAATTGCTATTAGAACCAGTAAATCGTAAATAAATTGTAAATTTTCGAAATTTTTATGTAAACTATTTATACATCAAAAACCCATTAATTTTATTAGGTTGCAATTTTAGAATTGCTATTATAACCAGTAAATCGTAGATAAATTGTAAATTTTCGAAATTTTTATGTAAACTATTTATACATCAAAAACCCATTAATTTTATTAGGTTGCAATTTTAGAATTGCTATTAGAACCAGTAAATCGTAAATGACTTTACTGTCGTATAATCAGTTAGTCACTCTCAAACATCTGCGTATAAATAGATTGCATAATTACCATACCAATATCTGTTTACTAGAATTAATATCATGTTTGTCTGTCTGCAAATATTTATTTTATTATTCTGTTAGTTTCCTGGTGGTTAACGTGTATATTTATAGGTTACTCGAGACACGATAAAATACACCTTTTTAAAAAATATAAACGAATGAAATTGTGTTCACTGGCAATATGAACTTACATTCAGTTACTGCTTCTCAACACAATCTTGAAGCATCTGCAGAAACTTTGTGATTTGCTTCTTTAAGAAACTCTTATCCGAACACTCGATACTATTTTAAGGTTACTTTCATCACTATCTGCTCACTTCACCGTGCTTTTCGAACTGCACGCTGGGAATCAGGGCCGGCGTGACCTTTTGCGGGGCCAGGTTCAAAAATTTTGCGGAGCCAAAATACACGTTTAAATCCGATATGATTTACTTAGAGTATATGATGGCCAAGTTTCAAGGTTCCATCGCGTTTTACCTGGACACGAGGTCAGTAATATGATTTTTCCTGACGAGTAATAATACCACCGAAATGGTATTTCAAGGATTAACAAAATTAATCATTTATTACTACTATTATTTTATACAGGTAATATATACAGTTTCTCAGATTCGAAATGTATGAAAATTAAAATAGAGAAGCGTGTGTTTTATCATCCAAAAATTCCCTCATACCAGCACCGATGTACTTAGGTGCTTAGCATGGCCGGCGTTTTTCGCGGGGTCAGGTTCAAAAATTTTGCGAAGCCAGAATACGCGTTTAAATCCGATATGGCATCGGTAAATGGTACGGTATCATCATTCCCTAAAAAGTTAATCAAAATCGGTGTTTTCTAATTGGGTGATTTCCTTAACACCCAATATCTTCCGCACCTGTGTTGCAGTCGTATCAACCTTTAATGTCAACGTTTAATGTCAACGTTTAGAACACGCTACAATGAAATATTTCAATGCAAAGATGGGAGAGAAAATCTTGCACTCGTGTCAGTGTACAGCAAGCTGTACCATATCCAATTAATCCATAATCGATTAATAGATTATGCGATTGTATTTTCTACACACGCCCGAATATTCAATCTACTATACAGGGAGTCCTGCAAAATGTCTGACGAGTTTTCGTAGACTGCGGGGCCTTTCAAAACGCGGGGCCGGGTTCCGGTGAACGCGCTGAACCTGCCTAGGCCGTCCCTGCTGAGAATAGTTCCTTAATCGTAAGAATCGTATCGTAATATAGCATATTTGAAACGTAAAAATAGTGTTTGCACGATGATTATTATTTAATTATATACTATTTTACTGTTTTAATTATATACTATTTTACTGTTTTAATTATATACTATTTTATATACTATTTTAAGATTACTTTTGTGGTAAAGGATCGAACTTATAGAGATTTAACTTTAAACTTTGATTATATTTTATTCCCTGGCTGTACAAGTGTGCGGAGGCTTGAGTCTCCTGCGATGCGTAATGCAGAAGCAAAGATAAATCCTGATGCAGAGTGACGCCATCCAAATAAAGACTCCTCTCACACTTTCATCATTATCTGCTCACTTCACCATGCTCTTCGAACTGCACGCTGGGAATAGTTCCTTGTTCATAAGAATCGTATCATAATACAACATATTTGAAACGTAGATATAGTTTTAGCACAATGATTATTATTTAATTATATCAATTGATATATTATTCGATTGATCGATGCTTCGAAGTGAAACTTATGTTTCATAAGTTGTACTAAACACAGTTGTACCGTCGTGGAACAAGGAAAACGCCATTACGGTCTTCCAACAGCCAGGTCCTTAGGGTCAAAACAATTCGGTATCGGAATTTTCCTATCCATGCCTTCTGCATGTTTGAAAACATTCACTTTTATTATGATTTCTCGCGTCGCGAAACACAAGAATCCTTGAACACCCTAATTTAACGAAATTAGGCGACGGCTCTTAAGACTTGGCTGACAATAGGTCTGAGGACTCCACGTGGTCCGCACACGTTAGAAGCCTCGGGCCCTAGCTAGGGGCCATAAACGGCCGATGGGGTCACCAGCGCACGGGTGGACCCCGCGTACCTCACCTTGAAGGAGAGGGTTCCCTCCAGCACCGCCTTCGTTTGGGAGGATCTTCCCTTCCTTCAAGGGAACGCCCTTGGTCCAATTAGCCAATAATATTTGGCGAGCTTCTAATTTTTCCTAAGACCGATCTTAGGAAAATCGAGAACACAGTTCTAACACTTTCGGTACTACTGCCGCCCAATGGCGGCGGCCATGAAACGTTCTCTGGGTACTAGCGTCGCCTAGTGGCGACATCTACGAAACGTTCTCTAGGTACTACCGTCGCCTATTGGCGGCACCCACGAAACGTCACCGATGACTGTCGCGGTCCGAATGAAAAGTTTAGAGTCAATCACGCTCGAGATTTCTATGAATACCGCAAAACACGTTTTCGCGGCTTCCAGTACCACCACTTTTGTGAAAAACTTCCTCGTAACACGAATGTATAACCGTAGCCAGCTCCTTCGTACCGAAAGGGCTAAACAAAACCCCGAATAGAACAGTTCGAGCCTACCAATCGAGACCTCCGAGTTCAGTTCCTATCGTCGAACATAGTCTAGCGTTTGACTTCAGCCGAGATTTTGCTCGTGCTAATTGAAACAGTTGTTATTATTACTTAATAACAATTTTAATTTGGCAGGCAATATGACAAGATCGCGAGACGGCCTTACAACCCGTCAAAATTTCCCCTAAATTCATTCACGACGTGATACAGCAGTGCTGTAGCCACACGTGTAGCCATCTAATGGCACTACACCTCTTTTAGGGCGGAATTTACTTATCAACTGAACGTAGTTCTAATCGCTGCATAAACGTGCCATTAATTACCTCAGATGCCCTCTGCAACAGATTAAATAGAACGTTTACGTTTGTAATCAGCGATTGTTCATTGTACCCCTAATCATTCGTGTGATCGCTGTATTGTAACACAATCTCAATTCACCCTATTTGCATGAAATCGGTATTAATTTATACTAATAGAATTCACTATGCTTTTGAAACATAACACGTTGCTGTGTGTATGTGTTCTTGGTGTATATGTAAAGAAATAAAGAGGTTGAATAAATCATCATTTTAAACGTACTTTAGTGCTTGGAAAAGATAATGATCCGATTGTGTTAGGCTAGTTAGGCTAGTTAGGTTAGTATATCGTGTGATTAATTACTTCGCGATTCAAATTGCATATTTCCTTTTACTTTTTTCCACAGGTTCGTTTGCCAGGTGATTAATTGTTGTTACTATCACGACGTAATTTTTATATTAGAAAGCGCTTTATAAATATAATATTTTAAAATGAACTTAACCCCTTGCACTTCTTTCTCGAGTTACACTCCACGTTCTTTTGATTCTTTATTTACAGTGTTGTAATTTATATTTTTCTTGAATAAAAAAACAAAATAAGTGTAGGTGGTTCGGGGAACCAGAGGGACTCGGATTAACACGTTCGTCGCCCAATACGATTCGGTTGAGTTTCTCGCGGGGCCCAAATCCTACTGTCTGAGCGCTAGAACGTTATCGGACTGATGATTTGGATGCGTCTAGTACAGACACCGCTCGTTAGATGTTGGTCAACGGACCCTATTTACAATTTTCCATTTCCTGTAATCGTTTTGAATTACTATCAGCAAACTTGCATTTTGCAAATAACCAAACGATAGAACAGAGTAACAGACTTGGTAAAGTTTTACCACTCATAAACATATTGACAGACAATTACGAAAAATGTAAAAAAACTACGACCTATTGTTCCAATTGTCCAAAATCACCTCAAATGTGTTTAGACTGTTTTAACGAATACCATGCGACATAGTATAATGTAATATTTTATCCTAAATATAAATTAATAAAAAGTATAGTATAATGT
>NW_016910588.1:1466393-1521850 GCF_001483705.2 Eufriesea mexicana
GGGCCCCCACGGAAGCATACCCGTCACCCAGATATGGGTGACGCGATGACGAACGTGTTTAAATTAATAAAAGGTCTCTTGTTTCAAAAGTTTATTCTTCACGCGTTATTCTGCTACTCCGTCGAGAGTCGTCAAGGAACTGAACTCTAGACACGTCCCCTCGTCGATGCTCGCTCTCGATCGTCATGGAACGTAGCAAAGTTGAGTGCCGGTCACTGGTGACCCCATGGCACTCAACGTGTTAAAATAAGTAGAAATTGATCTACTGTAACTGTCCTGTGAAGTAAATTTCAAATAAAACACTTAAAATAGTAGGAAATTATTGGGAACGAAATTGACAAATAATTCGGAGTGCAAAGGGTTCATTTTAATATGTATCCGCGTAATAATTATTTCTTCTCGATAAACTTGATTGGTTCACAGGGAAATCTCTCACCTAGACCTACGCAAACGCGTACTATCGCAAGTTACGATAAATTTCCGAATATAATATCGATTTTAATTTCCAATAAATTAATTACGCTAAATTGTAATGGATATTACATAACCTCAAATTGTAATAAACTCTGAAATGAAATAAATCCTCGATACGGTACATTTCCGAAATTGTTGTCAGCTTTCTATTCGTTATATTCCAGGCATCTCTCGAATAAGTTGTTCGTCGTTAACATCAACGTGCCTTAATAAAGAACATAATTCGTTAGTTGAAGAAGTAGATTCCCTAGACCATAAAGTGCCTCGTCCGACGAATGGTTGGTCATATGAAATTCCTATCTTTTTTTGCCTTTTTTTTTAACGTGTCGCAGCACTTGACCCAAATTGTTTGCGACTACCAGCACAGGAAGATAGAGACAAAGACAAAGGCAGAGGGAAAATAAAACAAAACCGAAGAGACCAAGTAGGAAGAGGTGGAATTAAAGAGGGAGCGATTGTCGACGCTGTGTTTATAGTAGAAACCACTTCCTTCCTGAGGATCGTTATCACGCTCGCGGTTTCTGCTGTTAGCTTCCTTCTCCAGCTAACGCAGTCGTTAAATCTTGTGCTCGGGAAGTGCGATTGAATTATGTATGTTTCATATCGAAAACTCCGAACAATCGACACAGTACAGTACGCGACGAATCATGCACGTCCTATGATTTTTAGTATTTCTCGAGTACCCTCAAACATCTTCACGATAAAGAAAACAGAAAAAAATACCCATAATACAATTCGATATTTTAATAAATTAACAATATATTAATTTTTAAAATTAAATTTAAATTTAATTTAATTAAATTTTAAATTAATAAATTAACGATAAATATTAATTTTAGTTTGTTAAATTAACAAAAATTCAATGGAATTTTTGTGTAATAATACGCGAATACTTTTTGCAAATATTTTGGGAACAAATTGGTACATCTTCACGATAAAGAAAAAAGAAAAAAATACCCATAATACAATTCGATATTTTAATAAAATTAGCAATAATTTGATATTTCAATAAATTAACAATATATTAATTTTTAAAATTAAATTTAAAATTAATGAATTAACGATAAATATTAATTTTAGTTTATTAAATTAACAAAAATTCAATGGAATTTTATGTAATAATACTTTTATGCGAATACTTTTTGCAAATATTTTGGGAATTGAAGCCAAGCTGGGGTAACGTGTATGTAACACTAGGACTACCGATCTTTAATGGGTACCTAACCATAACGTGCACAGATTATAGTAATTTCAGCGATACGATGAATATGAGTGAATATATCGATCACAGTTCTTTCTTAATACGAGTTGATACCAATTTTATTCTTAAAGCAGGTGCATGTGTTCGGTGATTGCGAAAAGGAAAATTCTGGGACCAGTCATTTTAACTGGGTTGGTAGTTCTAGTGTTAACACTAAACGTACCAAGCGGACTCAAATGACTCCTTTCAAAATTTACTTTATAAATCGTATATTCGTTGTTATTTCTTTCGCTAATCTGACTTTCTTTTGCCAAGAAACGATGAAAAAGTTGTCAAAAATGAGTCGAAATATGTGAAAATGAAACTGATCTAATACAGGGTGTCCCAGAAACGGTAGTACAATCGAGGAGAGGATTCTGCATGAAAAAAACAAATCGGAAATAAAGAATAAAATTTGTTCATTTGAAGCTTATTGAGAGTTATTGAGAGTTCGACTTTTCCCCAAAAATGGGAAAAAAGTCCCAAGTCTTAAAACTCCTAAATTTCCCAAAAACTCCCAAAAAAACTCCCAAACTCCGAAACTTTTAAAACTCCTAAAAGTCCCAAAGAAACTTTTAATAATTTTCGATGTATTAATAAAAAGCTTTTGGTATGCATAGAAATTTCTTTTATACAAACGTTACTAAAATATTTTGCATTTAGATTCAATTCTTCCCTTGCCACTCTCAAAATTTGGTCACATTTTGAAAGAACAACATAATTTTCTTTCATGTTGTTAAAAAAGGTATACGTTACATAGGTAGGTACGTAAAATTTGCATACGTTGCATTAGACTCGAGGTACATTGAAAATCTCAGTGTGCTATCATTTGGACATGTACATATATACTTGATTATTCTCGACGCATTTAAACAAGGCTATAGGCACCTGTTTGTATTTGTAACTTCAATATCATTTATTTACATTAGGTTGAACAATAGCCAAGTGCCAATCGATGTACATAAGAGTATGCATACGTATTAATGGGACGCAGTGAGACAATAAAATTGGCGATAAAGTCTACGTGCTTTGGAAATTTAAATAGTAATTTGCGACAATATAGTAATATGAACTCAAAATTATTTTCATTTATTTTATCATATTATATTACGTTATATGTATTATGTTATATAGTGTTATATTTATTATATTATGTAACATTATATGCATTATTGTATATAGTATTATATTTATTATATTATATTATATAATAAAAAAATTATAATTATATTATAATATGATATAATATTATATAATTACATACCTATCTGAATAAAAATCATAATTAGTTTTAATAAAAGCAGTAGCATGCTTTTAACAATTATCAGAACAAAAATTTGTAACTAATCATTTCGACTGGTTTGGTAATTCTAGTATTATAGACAATTTTATACGGTCTAGGGAAGATTCTACTAATTTGTTAAATTTCACACGGTATACACGCCTTATAAAAGAATGTTATATATCAATTCACAAATGACTTCTGTAAATGAAAATTGAAGATATTTCTATATTAAAACACTTGGCACTCAGTATATTTTCATTTTCAAGATTATTAGTAAACTCAAAATTTCGCTATTTTATTTCTACTCCCTATTCTATCTACTTCCATGACGCCATAAATTTGTCAAACAAAAATCGAATCATAGATTTTTGTTAAATCTCTTCGTTGAATCGACTCTCCAAAAATTTCTAATTTTTCTATCTTGTCTAGAAAAATTTAAAATAGAATATTTTTAACGCGTGGCAGACTCTGACGCCATTTTGTTAACGAATACCAACTATTCCGAATGAATCTACATACAGTTCGGTTATTAGGGGTCGAAGCACTATAGCTTTCGATAATTATTTTTTCAAAATCAATTATCCACCTGAGTAACCTATCTTACAGGAGCATAGTAAGATTAGGCATAGTGGTCAAGGGTCTCTGGAGAGTCATAAAAGTGTTGGAACCCGGATTTCAATATACAATACGAGTTCTAGCAACAAGGCTACGTTAGAAAAATACAAGTTGGCGGAGAGAAAACAACTAAAAACTGAAACTGACACTGAATTTTCACAAATTTTGTGGGTGTATATATGTAGGATATTTTTTGACTTCCCCAGGTATAGAAGCCCGGTTAGCGTCTGGCGGCCAGACGAGTATGGGGAAGTTGGGGCCAGGCCATGTGAGGTAGCCTCGCTCAACCCCGGTTTTCCCCACTGTAAACCGGGGGTGACGCGTCCGTGGGCACCTCTCGGGAAGGGTCCCCGCGTGGGTGACCCTTCGGAGAGCCTAACCCGAAGGAGGAATCCCTTCCACCCCAGAGCGTTACGTGGAGGGAGCTTCCTCCTCCTTCGGGGAAGGCTCTTGCCTTCCAAACGGGCTTAAAAGGGCCCGCTCTGGAAGATAGAGGCGAGTTTTGAGATAGTCATTAGAGAGTTGAGGTAGTCCATGAGAGAGTTGAGACCGAGAGTTGTGATTGCGAGACTTACGCGTTATTGAGAATCGAATAGAAAATACAGACTGCAGTGAATCTGAGTATTCCGAGGTACTCTCCAGCGAGTAGAGACTGTGTGACTCTACAAATGTTAGTTTTTGGTGGGATGAAGATGACCATTGGCCCTTAGTGAAAGTAGGAATGAGTCAATTGTTTTTGGACTCTGAAATTGGTCTGCGTTTATCAGTCAAACCCTTCCAGCGACTAAGGGCCAACGAATCCAACAAATCCAACAGAGTCATCCAACAAAAGAGTCCTTAACACTAGATTTACGGAACCCGTCAATTTGACGGATGGGTTGCTCCAATTATACGATGGTAACAGATGTAGCATCCTACGGTATCGAATCTCTTCGATTTTCAAGAACGCTTATCACGCGCCAAATTAATATTGCGTGACTAGTTGTAATAATTAGGATTCAGAATGTGTGTGATCAAAAGAGAGTGCTTATTTAGAGAAAAGTGTAGAATAGTTATAATGGAGACTGTGGGAGGTATCAAGGGGGTATCGCGTCGTTCCCTTGATCTTCCTCGTCGCGTGGTTTCCGCCCGAAATAATTCGTCTTCGCGGTTGTAAGGCGCGAAGATATCCCGATGTGGATGGACGGTTCGACGCGACACGGTATCTCGTCGACTTAACGAGGAGATACGAAAATCGTCCCGTGTTAGAAGAGAACCGTCGTCTCTGACGTGTCGAGAGGAAGAAGTTAGAAAGAACCGGTGTGTTCGATGTTTCGAGAGGAAGTGTCTTTGAGAGAACCCGTGTCTCTTGGATCTCGTACGGAACTGAGCTCCTCGATCTTCCTAAGATCGGCCTTAGGAAAAATCGGGGCTCGCCAAATATGATTGGCTGTTTTTGACCAAGGGCGTTCCCTTGGTTCGCAAATCGGTGACCTTGGAGGAAGGGAAGGTTCCCCAAAAAGCAACGATAGTGGAGGAAACCCTCTCCTCCAAGGTGGGGTACCTGGGGTCCACCCGCGCGCTGGTGACCCCGTCGGTCGTTTGTTACCCCTAGCAAGAGCCTGAGGCTTCCAACGTGTGCGGACCACGTGGAACCCTCAGGCCTATTGTCAGCCAAGTCTTAAGAGCCGTCGTCTAATTTCATTAAATTAGGGATTTCCAGGATTATCGTGTTCCGCGACACGAGAAGTCAAAGAGAAAAGGTAAAGCAGTCAAACATGCTGAAGACATGAAGCGGGAAATTCCTATGCCGAATTGTTTGACCCTAAGACCTGGCTGTTGGAAGACCGTATCGGGTCTTCTGTCTTCCATGACGGAACAGAGACGTTAACGGAGTACCGCTTCGAACACGCGTTTGCATGTGTAATTAAAATGTTTTAAGGATCGGTGCCGAAGACGAACTGACTTCTCAATTTTTCTCTATGTCCTGTCTCGTCGTGTTCGGTCCGGTGTTTTCTCTAGTTTAGTTCTGATTGGGTAAAATAGATGTTGGTGGTGGAAAGGTAAAGAGTTTTAATTGGACAGAGGGTGTGACATAAGGACCTTTGGCTAAGGAGTAGGAAACTGTCAAGGAGCCGATTTCTGATGGTCAATGACGTGATTTATAAGTGCTGTCCGTCCGTCGCTTGTTGGGTCTGTCACAAGTGGGTCCTATCTGTCGCGTCTGGTACTAGTAAAATTCCTAATTTTGCTTTACCTTTATAAGCTTAATCCGCTAGAACGGCGTTGAGGCACACCGAACCTCCGGAATTGCAGTTGCAGTATAAAATATAAAATAAACCGTTAGGTCTATTAAAAGTGTCAGCCCTAGAATAAAATTATGTTATAAACACGCTCTCCGGGACGGAACAACAGATTTAATTAACTTATATTAAGACTGTGAATATATGTAATTGTTTTTGTTGGGAATTTCGTGAAGGAAATAGCCAAATGATTAACGTGCAGGGAAGTAACCGTATTCAGTTATACAGCAATTGTATTTATAAAGGTTTAATATACGTGAAATTTATACACTTTATGCAATATACAAATGAAATACTAGAGTCCTTTTTAATGCCACTGTGGGTCACAATATATAAGATATCCATACTGTTCCTGATTTGAGAGTGAAGAGCTCGGAGGGACAGCAGGCCCTTTTAAGCCCCCAAAACCGACCCCTTGATGTCCAAAGATTGATATTAGCCTGCAGCCTTTAACAGGCCTGTCGTCATCGTTGCATGGGCGTAGCTGACTTCCAACAGTTTTTAAATTAAACTAATCGTTAAAAAAAAAGACACGTGGTTTCCTTTACCTGTCAATTTGACAGGTGTCAAATATGTAGAAATAGCTATACAGACAGCGTCCGTAAACCTAGTGTTAAACAATCACGTGTAGGAAGGATTTTAGTAACTAATCGCTTTGCTCCTTGGTAACTGTTTTATTCCTTCAGTACCCTGGTCGGCTAGCGCCCTAAAAACGCATCCCTCGCTGTTTTATAGGGCATGTCCCCTGTTGCGTCCCGAACACTGCAACTCGCTCGGGGAGTTTCGCAGGGTTGTAAGGCCCGTTCCGCTGATGCGGCAATGTTGCTGGGATGCGGTCCACTCTAACTTGATAGAGGTAGGTCTGGTTATTGTTGAACTGCAGAGAGTTCTATAGTAGACAGTCTCCTGCGCCGAATTGTTGGTGGGTCTCGATGATGATGGTGTGGTCGTGATGGAGTTTTTAGGAAGAATCTTTTTGCGAATGCCTTGTCGGTGGTTTTATAAGGTTCGACTGTCTACTGATTGGTTGGTATAATATTGGGAGTGTGTACTAGCTTCAACGTCTTTCGGTGCTGGTGGTTGTTTAAACAATCTAGGTCCTTATGCCCGTCGTCTCGTATACTCGTATACCCGTCATGACACAAAATCCTGCCACTTCTCCATGACGAGTATACTCGTCAATCACAGCTAACTGGTTAAATGAGGATGCAAAGGCTGTCCTGTTGGTGAGAGTATACACGAAGTTTGAAAGAGAATCGAGTCGGTGATGTGGATTGCGTAATCAGTTTAATCTTTCAGTTTGCATCTTCACTCTTAAGTCTCTTTAGCTCGTAAATGAAATATATTGGAATTAACGACATCCTTTATTCCGTATATTGCCAATCAAACGATATCCCTAGATATATTTATTAATTTAAGCCTGCATATTCCACTCGTGTAGTCCACTTGCCCTACATCACGAGTAACTAGTTCAAAGCCGTTAATTTTAGCCTGATCCTGTGCTAATATTATTTTGTGTTCCGTTTGATAAGCCAATACAGGTAGAAGATAGGGGAAAAATTGGGAATTTTACACAGGTTTCGCGGCTGGTTTGGCACCCCTGTGTGGTTTTATTGCCGATAGAATTTCAGGACTTAATTTCGCGTTTACCCCTATAAATAGTTGGGCGAGAAAAACTCGGTCGAGTCTGGCGTTGGCGCGAAACGACGGAAACTTGGGGCTATGCCATCTCGGGATGTAAAATTTCTTGCCTGGCAACGAGTCGCCCGTCCTCCTACTTTCTGCCACTTAGTGCGTTTTAATTTGGGCCATTCTTATATTGGCCAATTCAGCGTAATTCGGAGAAACAGACGGTTTGTCACGTGGCAAATGGCTTTGCTTCATTCTTGTCTATCGGTTTTACTAAAATTTATTTATTTTTAGGCTGCTCGAAGATAATCAATGTCAATATCAATGTCAAATATCATTGACAATGCAGCCATCGTCATTAATAATGATTTATCTTTTATTTTATTTTTATTAAAGATTCGAATGTACCGTTTCATTCTTTCGTTAGTTTAAAATAAAAATATTCGTTTATCTCTTTCATTCGGTTTAAATTAATTTGAATTAAGAGCAAATGATGCCTGTTCTCGATTGTTACTTCAGATTTATTTACAGGATTGTCTAACATTATATACATTGTTTGAAAGATTATCGAGGAAGTAATGGTTGAAACTATTTATCTAAATTTATGAACTTAAACATGACATACAACTATATTGTTGCAAATATGAAATGCAAATGAAGAATTTCTTTGTTTATTAACCCTTTGCACTCGACGATTTTTTGGCTAGAGAAGAGTAGAAATTCAAAGATTCTCTACTAAAAAATTGACGATACTTTTTTGAGCAGTAAATAAAGAATTGTATAATAATAGAATTATAGAATTGTTTTCGATACTTCGCACACTGTTACATTACATTAAATTTGATATATTAATTAATATCGATCTTCCAAATTTTATGAAATGGTGACTGAAACTCACCTCTCGAGTGCAAAGGGTTAATAATATTGTCTTCTTTTGACAGAATTTTTTGTAGAAATTATTAATCTAACGTGAAAATTACATTTTTGTAGGAAAAATGTAATGAATTCCAAAAGGAGACTGAGATATACATGTTTGTAATAATTCTGAACATTATGTGAATTCTTCTGATTTAAATGAAAAATTATATGATTGATTCTTTCATTTAATAAATAAATAAGGCGAGTAAATAAGATATTCCCGATTGTAATAAAAGCAATTAATATTTCAAGTTCTTTGTATAGTTTCTGTGATCAACGATCATGTATAAAAATTTTTAGAAATATTTAAATAATAGAAAATAAAAAATTTGAAAATAAATTATGGTAATACTTTGAGAAAATCTTCTATTCTTAGTTATATTTTAACCCTTTGCGCTCGACGATTTTTTGACTAAAGAAGAGTACGAGTTGAAAAATTTTCTGCTATAAAGCTGATAATATTTTTTGAGTAGTAAATAAGAAATCATATTATTTATATAGGTATATTATATATAGAAATACTCCTACTCTCTATACATATATAAATAATTGTATTGTAATAATTTTTTCGACAGTTAATGGTTTACTAAAATCATTATTAAATATTCAAAAGATATATTAATTATAGTATAAACGTTGCACATCTGTTTAGAAGATCAAGCTTAATTCATGGTGTTCCATCATGATATTACATGGTGTTCCAAAAAAGAATTTCGAAATTCGACTAATTTTCCGAAAAAGATGTTGAAAATATCTTAAATATCATACATTAATTATTAATTCAATTTAAAATCGTAACATATAGTATTGAATATTATTACATATTATTATAATCTAAATATTATTTAAATATTATTATATTATATTCAATATACCATATATCTATTATAATTAATTAATCTCCCTCTGTATAATTTCTCTGTATTATAATTAATTAAGTCTCGTGAAATTAATTCAGAAGTTATGTAATTATATCGCGAATAATATCGATTCATCATAGTTATAAATCCGAAGTTGAAATGATTCTAATATTGCTAGCATATTATAATATCATTTTATTTTCACGTACAGCAGTAGAGGTAGATAAATATCAATCCTCCAAGCAACTATAATTATTTCCATACCTACGTATATTACACGTGATATTATTCAAATCTGCGAAAAACTTAAAAAATTATCCCATTTATCTCAGTGTGCCAACAAAACGCACGAAAATCCAAGGATACGTGTTGAAAAGATAAGTTCAGTTATATACTGTGACAGGATGGGGTTAATAATATTTAACCAGAACTTCTATTGTATATTTTATTGGGAAATATTATTATTTATTATTAAATATATATACTATTATTGTATATTTTAATGGGAAAAACTGTTGCGATTGTGGGTGTATAGGGAATATAAAATATAATAAAATATAAAAAGGAAGTTAATAATATTCAACAAAATCTTCTATTCTTAGTTATATTTTAACCCTTTGCGCTCGACGATTTTTTGGCTAAAGAAGGGTACGAGTTGAAAAATTTTCTGCTATAAAGCTGATAATATTTTTTGAGTAGTAAATAAGAAATCGTATACTAATTAACACGTAGAATTATTTAATTTCGATACCTTGCACACTGTTACATTATTTTAAATTTGATATATTAATTAATATTGAGCTTCGAAATTTTATCAAATGGTGACTAAAAGGCACTTTTCGAGTGCAAAGGGTTAAATTTCTTAATGGTATAAAATAAACAGGTGCTTGAGGTTTTCTGTGAAGCGTGCAGCACGTTGGACTGCGGAAAAGTGTCGCCCTTCAATCCCTTAACAGGGTTCTCATAGGCTCTATGACACCAGCCCATTGCTTTATTCAGCTTATCCAGCTTATCAATTTTTCAAAAATTGATTTTTTCCAAACACAGATCCCAATATAGGATGACGTCATCAAAAATGAAGATTCCTCTCACAATACAAAAATCAATTTAGGATATAAGGTGTGAATAACTAGCTTATAAGACCTAAATTCTGAAAATGAATATTTATATAAATACTAAATAAGAATTGGGGGTTTAGGCGAGCTCCTATCACGTATCCACTTGACACTCTCTCACGAGTCGGTCAGTCGCCCCAGAGAAACACTCAAAGATATACCTTCCTTGAGTAATAAAAGAATTTAGAAAAGAATATACATATATCTGTGCGAGGAATCTTTATTTTTGATGGCATCACTCTGCATAGGAAAATTCTTCGAGGAAAATTGATAAGCTGGATGATTCCTCGAAGTTAAGCTGAAAGACACATAGGCTGGTGTTATTCTATAGATTCTATGGGAACCTTGCTAAAGGGTTCGAAGAGTCATTTTTTCGTAGTCCTCTATGCACAGACATCGCAGAAAAACTCGAGCCCTGTTTATACCATTAACCCTTTGTGGACGGAGCAGTTTTGAGTAAGCCGTGCCATGGGGCCGAGCCGCTACCGTGATAGTCATTCAAAACTATCAACGCTCATTTCTGCTTAACCCATTCGCATCCAAGCGCGGAAAATTCCGCGAGCCACGACTGTCGCCTATCACCGAGCGCGGAATAATCCGCGAGCTGACTTTTTCCATTACCAGTTGCTGAATATTCTTCATATGCCACAGATCACGTTTGATCCCTTTTGTGAGCATCTCATCTACATCGGTACATTATATTCTTAACAAGTTTTACTTTTGTCGTGAAAATCCTTTCAACTGCCATTATGAGTAGGTGCTGATACGCGCGCGGTGATACGGGCTAGTCGTCAGTTGAACTTCGTTGATGCCTGGACACGGCACCTTAAGTAGAGCCATGATGCAAATGGCTTAACCGTTTTAGTCCCAAGCAGCGCGATCGCGCTGTTCAGATTTTATGTCGAGAAGACCCAACACATTTCGAGCGTTCTCGACAGCTAGCGGTGCGTCACCGACTGTCGAAGTCGACGCGCTATCACGCCACTTGGACATTCATCGCCATAATATAAACGAAGCGCTATCGCGCCGCTTGGGATTTCTCGACATAAAATAGAAAAAGCGCTGTCGCGCTGCTTGGGTCCTGTCGTACCCAGTTAGAGGCAGCGCGGTCACGCTGCTTGGGATTCGTCGACAGTGTTTTTTCAAAACCCTCTGGGACTCAAACGGTTTTTAACTTCAAAGACTACGCCGATTTTGTCATATCCTATCTAACTCGCACTCGCTACGGTCTGCCGATAATCTTCGCCAGGGGACATCGACCGCAAAGGGTTAAGTGCAGAAGTTTTTGTCGAGTATTATTAATCCGATCTTACCACGTATCGTAGTTATTTTACAATTATAAAGCCATAATCCCAAGACCAAGCAAAACCAAACATCGAGTGAAGTCAAACGAAAACGAACCTAACCTAACCATCTGAATTCGCTTTTTCGTATACCGCCTTATGCTTGGTTCTCAACAACATAACCTCAATTTCAGTCGGCCGCTCAGTCAACACGTGTGCCCCGGTGTGTACACAAGCTTGGTGAAAATAAATCGAAATAAACGGTATATTAAATAAACGTAAACATACATATCCTCGTTTTAATGACCAGCGAAGGAACCTATTTATTATCGTTTCGTCGAGATCGATCGGATTTGATAGGATCTCCTAGACACTCGGATCGCGAGCACGTACACGAGCGTACATCCGTGTATATCCAACGATACGAAAATAGCGAGGGCAACTCGTGATGAGTCTGCCCGAGACCCACGCTAATTCGCACGCTAAAATAAGAACGGCAATTCTTATTTATAGCTAGGTGCGATAGGTCAGATTGTCACCTACAAGGAAAATGACACAACGGCTCGATACAGCCGAAAACTTTCGACTGCATCAAGCGTGTGCAGCTCTGAATACGTGCAAATAACAAGCAAGAGCGTGCAAAGTATATCAGGAATTGCGGATATCCTAAATTTTAGTTATAATAACGCTATGATCGCATCTCACGTCGCAATACGTGTTTTCTATCTCCAATATGTGATAGAAAACACGTATCAAATGATATAGAAATGCCTGTAAATAGCAAGGAATGCAATACAGGAACTAGCAAATGGCGTATGACTCTTGAATCAGATATGGGGAGTAGATATTATTCGAATGTTATGTACAACGATGGACAAAATGGAGTTTAAAGCAGTTTAATGTAAGAGGAATCTTCATTGTTGATGGCCTTAGCTTGCATCGGGATCCATTTTGTTTTGAGGAAAATTTATTAGCTGGATGGGTTCTCGAAGTTAGGCTGAAAGATGCATGGACTAGTGTCAGAACTTATGAGAACCTTGCTGATGGGTTCAAAGGGCGATACTTTTTCAAGACAGCAATATACTGTGCTGCATATATCACGAATACCTTTAGCCCCTGTTTAAACCATTAAGAAATTTAAAATATAATTAAAAGTAGAAGGTCTTGTTGAATATTATTAACCTCATCCTACCACAGTATATAACTAAACTTATTTTCTCAACACGTAGATTTTCGTGGATTTTATTGGATTTTATTCTAATCATTTTACACCAGGAAATTTTAAATATAACTGAGAGTGGAAGTACTTGTTGAATATTATAAACCTTTATGCTAATTATGATGCGATAATAAAAGTAATTATTATATTTATGTAATAATCGTTGCTGCTATAAAATATAATATCTTCCTGGAAAATTAAAATTCCTTCGTACTGCCCAGTATTTAAATTTCCTTTTGTCAAATATTGCATGTATGTATATGTGTGTGTGTATATATATAATAAAACTAATTTTAGTTTATTTTATTTTATTCTAATTATTTTATACCAAGGAATTTTTAAATATAACTGAGAATAGAGTTGTTTGTTAAATATTAGTAATCCGTCTTACCACAGTAACCTTTATGCTAATTACGATACTATAATAAAAGTAATTATTATATTTATGTGATATTCGTTGTTGCTATAAAATATAATTTCTTCCTGGAAAATTAAAATTCCTTCGTACTGCCTAGTATTTAAGTTTCTTTTCGTCAACTATTGCATGTGTGTGTGTATTTATATAGTATAACGCCTGGTTTCGTCTCATCCCGTCTAGTCCCATCTAGTCCCGCGTCTAGTCCCGTCTGGTTGCTTTCGTTTCTCTGCCTGTGAACAGGTTATTTTAGAAGATGCTCGTACGTTTATTATTAAAGCTGCAGCTACTTATTATACATAAATATATATACTTCGAGATTACACTTTGGACCGCGTTACACGATAATAGCGAAGTAAATGATTGTAATAACGATGGTTGTGTATTGGTTTATGTCTTAGTCACTCTTTAAAGTCGCGATGAGTAAGTATTTTAGGTTATATGAAAATGTATTCCGGTTTTTAGGAATATTGTTCGAGGTTGCATAGGTTTTTGTAAAATTGTGTTGTTTGTGGAATTTATGTAGGTTTTGGTGGGAGATAGAAGATTTTATTTTCTTATTTTCCTTATTATGAAAATTTTATATTTGGGATTGATAAATTGCTTAGAAGCGTTTATAATATTGATCTTGTTATGAAATGTTTTGCCAATACGTTGCTCATAATTGATCAATGTTGCATTATGTGTTTGCAGCTTTATCGAATATGTGAATGATATTTTTGATCATTTCTGCTGCATTGTATTCTGCTTTGAAATTATATAAAAAATCGGGCGAGTTTGCTTTTTCTTCAAAAAAGTGCTTGAACCTAATTTTTGTATTTTCGAAAGTTAAATCTAAAATGATAAAGCTTCGTAAGATTTCGAAACGTTGGAATTTTTCAAAAATTTAACATTTGAATTTTTTAAAAATTCGAAACATTTTTGGGTTTTGAAGTTTCGGAATTTCGACGTTTCGAAAAATTTATTTCTACTTTTTTTATTGTTGTTTAATTAATAATAACTGAAGAAGTATGTCATAGAATAAATATAAATTTAAAATTTGTTGTCTGAAAAGCCCAAAATATTAAATTTTTAAAAATGATAATTTATTTTCAACTCTAAATTAGTCTAAATGATAAAATTATTATTGTTATGCTTTTGTTAAAAGAAAAGAAAAAATATAATTAATCTTTAATATAGTTCTATGATACAATTTTGATACATTTTAAACACGAAGTGAATTAATTGGCATGTTGTTGCCAAGAAGTTACAATATTCGATATTATTTCGTTATAGCTTTAGAAAATATATATATTTGTAGGAAATACTGATGTAAACGATATGAAAACTTGTGAAAATATTTTGTGTATATTTATTTAAATAATATTTTATTTGAACAATCTAAGCAGATTTCTTTTCAGTTATATCAGATCAAAAATTTAAATTAATGTTCCTTACATTTAATATATACATGCTGTAAAAAAAAGAAAAACTGAAATTCAGTGTGTAATTCAAATTTATATTAAATTTATATCAAATTAAAATATTATATTTATACCAAGTAGAAATTTAAGTTTAATATTTAATTTTAATTAATTTTAATTTGATATTAAATTTTAATTAAATTGAAATACTGAATTGAAATAAAAAATTATATTCTTAAATGGTTCATAATATTATTATAAATATTTGTATCTTTAAATACCTACTTTTTAAAAATACGTTTTTACTTTTTTTAAGTATAGTAACCTATTTTCAATTTTTTAAATAATGTTTGCTTTATGCTTTAAATGCAGTGAATTATTTTTTTATGAACTAATTTCAATAATAAATATTGGCAACAGTTTCATCATGTAGGTTAAAAGATTATTAAATTCGTGTAATATATGTATTATTTTTAGCTTTCGATCTAATACAAACGTAACTTTTACGTATTGGAAACGTCGCCTTATAATTCTTCTTGCTTACGCCAAATTAGTGTTTAGCAGAAATGATCATTTATTCGTGTTCAAATTATTTATAGAAACGCATGAAACATCTAAAGTACGGCGCATTAAAGTTCAAATATGTACCTCTGCTGATTGTTATAATGCGTTTCCGATATTGCAATTTCTTACGAAACTCATTTCTAGTCTTATTGTACGAAAATACTGAACTATCTTTTGGATCAACTTAACCTACAATAATTTTCGTTGAAGAGGAACTCTTTTAAAGATATAAACGCTACGTGTTAAGCGAAAGAAAAAGAATCTTTATTATAACCTCCTACCTTAACCTCTAAAATAACGGCGACCGTATTATTGATTATTTCGAACGAATTTATTATTCAAACTGCCACATGTCGTTATTACATACGCTGAAAAACCGCAGATAAATTTTATTTCACATACCTTTCTCTTTTATCTTCTCTTCCCTACAAAAGAATACACGCACACATCCATATATACATACACATATATATTACTGTTCGATTATTGTTCAATACACTCATTAATCAGAAATTGGAACCAGTTATTAAATAGTTAAATTTACATTGAAGATGCACTACACAGAACATACAAACGAATCAATTTTAAAACAATATACACGTTTATATATTTTTAATATTTACTTATAAACGATACATATAGTTTATCTTATAACAAAGTGTGTATTTTATTAAATAACTACACAGTACGAGTTCAAATATTTTGGTACACATTTCTACTTAATTCAAGTCAATAAAGTCGTAATTAATTCGTCGCGAAAAATAACCTCGAACCTGTGACGCATGAATAACATTAATCGAGCTATTCAGAAGATAAACTGACAAATTTCATTTTCTAAAATATCCTCGACTTTAGTACCAGTGTAGTTAATTATTTGTTAACCAAACAATAAATCAACGAAGTCGATCAGTTTGACTTTCACGCGACACGATTGCGAGAGTAAAACGAAAACATAACTGAAATAGCTATGAGAGATATTATAGCGCGATATGTCGTTCAGAAATTTCAACGAATTCCCGTGCGATGTCGCCCACGTCCTGTCATCGTCCCGTGGATCATTCGACCGATCGGTCATGTCTGACGATATCATTCGATGTTTTACGTGATACATAATATGTATTACAATTTTCCACACAAATATATATATATATATCGTATACATAAAAATGAATTTCGATTGCTTGAAACTAAAAACCATTTAGCTAGAGCTGACTATTATAGCAGAATAATATGAATTATGAAATTTGTGAAATTATGAAATTTTATTTCAGAATATCACGTATATAATTATTTGTTATTCTAACTATAGACAAATTATTTATTATCATAGACATATTTAAATAGGATTTTTAACATACTTTACATTTTTATATTTTCTTCTTTTATGACTTCTTGTTGCTTTGTAAAACTGCCTTAAGGTTATGCTAGTGACAATTAGTTCTAGTTTCTTTTTAAGGAATAAGAAAATATTGAATTTACTGACTCCTTTGATTTGAATTTTGCATCTATATTTGCATTCATTTTCACTTGAAAAGAATATTTTCTTCCATTATCGTGTTACATTTGAACTTGCCTTTAGAACTGAAACGCCTGAGGAATGGCATCATCGTAGTGCAACATGAATTCATGTGGTATGACGAATTAGCACCTTTCAGTATGCCTCTCGCTTTGAATGATCTGAATTTTGTCACTGATGCAGAATGCATGCTTGCTCAGCACCATCTGTTCGATCGGCAGGTCTAGTTACATACAGAGAGAAATTTCCCTAGATCAAGTTCCAGTCCCTGTCGAGCATTGAGTTACCACGTATTGCGTTTGGTTACTAAAGTGGGGATATTTATGCACTCATAATATTTCAAAATGTACAAATAAAATATGTAAGATATAAAAGTATGAAATTTATGAACACGAGTGAACGAGTGGCGTGTAATAAGTATTTTGAAAATATATTATAATAATTGAAGCATTTTATTATTTAAATATTGTCATTTAGACTGCTATAGACTAGAATCATGTTTTCAAAATAACATAATATTTAATATTTATATATTTACTATAAACTGTAAACTTTCATTATAGTTACAGTTTACTATATAAACTATATATTAAACTAATAAAATTTTAAGAGCAAACGTTATTCAGAAATATAACATAATATCTATAATATATATAACATGATTCAGAATATATATAACATAATTCAGAAGTACGACATAACAATGCAACTGGAATAAATTTGATTATAGTGTAGTATATACTATAAACTGTAAACTTTTATTATAGTTACAGTTTACTATATAAACTATATACTAAAATAATACAATTTCAAGAGCAAACGTTATTCAGAAATGCAACATAATATGTATAATATATATAACATAAGTCAGAAGTACGACATAACAATGCAACTGGAATAAATTTGATTATAGTGTAGTATATAGTATATTATAATGTAGTATATACTATAAACTGTAAACTTTTATTATAGTTACAGTTTACTATATAAATTATATACTAAACTAATAAAATTTTAAGAGCAAACGTTATTCAGAAATACAACATAATATCTATAATATATATAACATAATTCAGAAGTACAACATAACAATGCAACTAGAATAAATTTGCTTATAATGTACTATATATAGTTTACTATAATCAAATTTATTCCAGTTGTTCATACTAGTTTACTATATATAGTTCACTATAATCAAATTGATTGCTAAATAAAAACAAAATCAATTTATTATTAAATTTATTAATTTATAAACTACATACTAGTTTATTATATACAGTTTACTATAATCAAAGTTGCATTGTTATGTTATACTGATTTCTGAATAACATTTGCCCTTAAAATTTCATTAATTCATAAAACAATTTTGAAATTGGAATTCTCTTTAAAAATCACTCTTCATTCTTACATAATCTTTTTTGCATCTACAATTATACTTATTGAACTTTTTTAATGTTATTTAGTAATCGTGTGATCATGTAACCATTTTCTAATAGCAATTACTTCGTATTACTTCATATTATGTAAAACGTTTATTTAGTAAATTATTTTTTATTTATTTAATTCAATAAATAATTTCAAACTCTTACAATGGATAATATGATAAACGTATATGTACAAAACGATCTTTATAAAATTATTTAAAATATGAAAAGCAAATAACACGTGACTCAGATATTTGAAGCACAGAATAAATTTTTATTCACAAAATATATTATTAACTTTCATATTTTTTCCTGTAAACTTTGTCTGTTATTAATTTTTTTCTAAAATTACATAATTTGCATATATATCCGTAATATAATAGTTACTATGGAATCTTAAATATTCGTTGGAATATTTTTCATATTGAAATTATGTAAATCTACTCTAAAGTAACAAATATATTTCTTTTTGATTTAAACTCTTACATATGAGATGTAGCTTTTAAAACACAGCGTTCCCCTAATTTTTCCATCTCGAATATCTCCGTTATTTCAAATAATAGATGAAAACGATCCCTGTAAAAGTTGTATAGTTGTTAGAATGGAACATCGTGGATGTTTGCACGTGAGTGTGTGTATTAACCAGCGTCGACTGTTGTTGGCCGGAGTAGTTTCTTTACAGTTGGCAACACAGAGGGGATCTGCGAATTTTTAGATGGCTTAAACGTAACAAAAGTGGCGAACGCGAAGAAAGCGACAACGATTTTTTAATGTAATACAGGCTACTGTTGAATAAATAATATTTCTCTTCCGTGCTGCTACACTCTGACTACACCGAATCGATATTTCTCGAATAAATTTCGTCGTACACGTTGATGTTGGATTCGCATGGACAGAGGTTAACAACATCTCGAAATGCAAAAATACGTAGGTATCATATTTTCCCTCTGACTTTCTAATAAAGTATTTTTGGCTGTGTGTTCATGTGACACCTTCGCCGTATTTTTAGCTGCAGAACACGCTGACACAAAGTTTCTCTGAAAATCTATCGAGTATTCTACGTACGTAACACTTTTGCAACACGAGGTACATTGACTCATAAAAGTTAAAGATCTAACATTACCAGTGATTGCTTGCCTTAATTTAGCAACTAGTTACCTCTAGTGTTAATGAACACTTGAAATAGTATTAATCCATGCAGCTCTTTTTAGTAATATTTAAATGTTACTAGTGTTGAACCATTTTGTTACAAAGATATATAGATATATAAATATATAATAATATACAATAATAATAGTATAATAATAGTATACATAATAGTGTAATAGTATATTAAACGGTATTACTATAATACTATATAATTACTGTATTATAAAAATAGTATAATAATATTAAAATTAATGTTATATAAAATACATAATATATATTAGCGCGTGCACGCGAGCACGCAGGGCGTGCCAAATAAAATATTACGAATTATTTTCACAGAATGTAATAATGACATCGACTTCATTTTTTTAAAAATTAGATTACCTGCTACAGCGAAAGTGGACGATGCTAAAATTGTTTTTAAATGAGAAGATGTATTAAATTTTTGTCGTTATTGTAATAACTTTTATTAAAACGAATAATATATCAAAACACTATTATAAAATACTTAATGAATAATTATTTATTATTTAAAAATTAAATTCAATAGTAAATAATTATTTGCTAAAAATGCGTTTATTAAGGATTCCCTTATATCAGGGATTCATTCTTTCTTCCCATTTAGGTGTGTTGCACTATACTAATTATACAAAATAATATATTATTTAAATATTTAAATGTTATTTAAAAGATATTTAAATATTCATACACATTTTTCTAGCATTAACAAAAATTGTTGATGGCTAGACCTGGACACCAAAACCAATTTTTCAATTCTGAAAGTGGTTTGATAAAGAGTTAGGTTAGGTTAGGTTAGGTTAGACAAAGGGTTAACGCCTTTGGAATATTGCAAACAAACGATCAATATAAAATTATCCAAACATCTGAAGTTTGCAGTCACGCTTGCTCTGCACACGTAATATTTCAATTATTCTACTGTTTCATAATAGATGTCGTGAATAATCACGTAACAATCACAACCTCTTGTACTATGACATAATTTACGATGTAATTCTAAAAACTGATGCATTGTAAAAGCGTTTGATTTGAATTAGTCGTTATTTGTGTATTTTATTCATAAAATTATACAAGTTTTTAGAACTTACTTTAGAATTTCACTTCTGTTAAGACAGGTTAGGTATAATTTTACTCCCATGTACGAGGAGTATAGTTCAACTTTGATTGATCAGCATTTTTGATATAAAAATGCACAAATTCATGACGAACTAGACTCGTCATTATAGTGGCAAATAAATTGCGAATTCGCGTAGCAACTGTCAGTAAGTTGGTTCGTGGTCTGGTTCGGTCAAATTTTTCTGCAAGGGAATTATTTAGTCGAACGAACTCGGGATTCACTGCATGTTCTTTCCTTTGTCGTTGTCCTTTCGAAAGAGCAATTGGTTGGAAAAGCTTTCGCCGATGGAAAAGGATAAACCGCCAACGATGGCGATAACCTAGTGACCTACCTCTCAGCTGCCACGTTACCAGCCAGTCTTTGAAAGCTACTAGCGTCACAGGTGCACAACTAGCCTATTTTGCCAAGAAAAGATAGATTCGTTATTGTTGTGGTTCATTAAAATCTCTGCCAACTAGCGTGATATTTAATTGCTGTAGAATATGATTTGATTATATTTTTTTAATCTCGATGTATTCTAATGTATTTTATTATGCATTACTATATTCTACTACATTTTACTATATTTTACTTCGTTTTATAACATTCTACTACATTTGACTGTATTTTATATATATTTTGCTATATTTTATTATATTCTATAGTGTTTTATTAAATTTTACTAGATTTCACTAGACTTTGCTATATTGTTATATTTCAACAAAATTTACTATGTTTTACTATATTTTACTTCGTTTTATAACATTTTACTATATTTGACTGCATTTTATATATATTTTGCTATATTTTACTATATTCCATAGTGTTTTATTAAATTTTACTAAATTTCACTAGACTTTGCTATATTGTTCTATATTTCAACAAAATTTACTGTATCTTATTATATTTTACTACGTTCTATAACATTCTACTATATTTGATTCTATTTTATTATATTCTGCTATATTTTACTATATTCTATAGTGTCTTATTAAATTTTACTAGATTTCACTAGACTCTGCTATATTCCTCCATATTTGATCAAAATTCACTACATTTTTTTATGTTTTGATTTATTTTTCTGGATAATACGCTAAGTCTCTCGTTAGCTATATAAGAATGATATACTTTATCAGCAATATCATCAATAATAGATAACATTCTAACCTTTCCCTAGCATACTTAACCTATAACTAGAATCCTGTTTAGTCCTGACCAACAAAATTCCTATTACCATTTGACTTACAATCACCAAACAATCACGAACGAATAATTACTGCAGACAAGATTACTATAAGCAGCAATATTATAACATACATGCAGTACAATAATGCAATCACAAACAAATAGCACAGGAATCAAGAAACATATCCGGATACACGGTTACATAACCTCTAAATTACGCAGCATCGGTGAATTAAAGCAACCGAATAATTTCCCGTCCCATTGGAAATGCTAATTCAAACCTATTGGAATCAAAGATCCTACGTTTAATATCGTAGAGTGTATCAGCGAGGAAGCGAAACTTCGTGAATGTGAAAAGAAGCAGGTTAGGTTAAGATAGAGGGGATGGGAGTTTAATTAAATGAACGCCGCAGCACCACCGGTAGCAAAACAAGCCACTCATTCGACTAGGATCCCATTAAGCATGAGGGCCGCGTCTTTACTGGGAAGGTGAAAGAAGCGCCAGATAAGACAAGAGGCAAAAGAGGCCGCCGCACATATGCTAACGTCGGTGTCCCTTTCTGAATTCCCAGAAATGCTGACTCGTCTCGTTCCGAACAAGCTCGCGAGAGAAAAGAAGAAAAAAATTCTGAACCCCGAGCTCTGAACCTCATCCCCTCGGAGAGCAGCGTTCTTTAGTGAATCAGCGATGCGTGGCTGAGTTACATAGAAGCTGAAAGCGTGTTCTCTCGTTCTATCTTAGTCAACTATGAAACGAGAAGGTAGAACACACCGTAATTTCCATGTAATTTCACCGTGACAAAGCATATGCGGAATATATCACGCGACTATCGTTCGATGCACGAGGTTAGGATTCCTTCCTTTTAGGTTAGGTCCTAACGAGATTAGAATTCCTTCCTTTTAGGTTAGGTCCTGGGTGTTCGCGCGCTTCTTCCACCGGTCGAAACAGCATTGTATAATTGTCAATTAGCTCGATGCTCGAGATTTCATATGCATACAGATCGAAGTGCCGAGTGGAGAATTTGAATTTCGAGTACCATTTCTATGACTGGATTCTATGGACGTGACAGAGAGTTGTTAGGTTAGGTGATGAATTTTGGGGAAAATTTCTGGGGTTGGCTAAATAATGTGATTATTCTAGGAATTCTCCTGTCCATTTATGAAAGTGGATGTATAAAGTTTTGTGAAATTTTGTACAATGTAAAGTGGATGTGAAAAATTTTGTCTGAAACTGTTCTTCTTAGTTTTTAATTTAACCCTTTGCACTCGACGATTTTTCGACTAAAGAAGTGTAGGAGTTATTATTACCCTATTTCACTTATAAATGAGATTTAATTGTGGAAAAATAAATCTATACATGGCATTCAATATTTTTGCAATTATTTGTTCCTTAATTGCATTTTGAAAATAAAATATAGAGCTTTCAATACAAGCCTTGGTAAAGATGAATAATTGAGTTATAAAATGGTATAAAAAGGAAGATAAAAATATGAAAAGTAATTATAATAAGTAATGACAATCATCTCTATATAATTTTCGAATTTTATCTGTGAATTAATTTTTACATTAATCTTCTTATATTATCTTTTAATGATATTAGTATATTTATAATTAACTACAAATATTTATTACTAAATTAGTATCACAGTATTTATTTACCTATCCTAAAAAGAGTATCGTCAATATTTTGTTTTCATTAATATTTCCTTATTTCTTCTTTTCACGATGTAATTTATTATTTCTTATTTTTATCTTATTGTTACATTTATTCTCTTTTCTTGGAAGTAGTCATTTATTTCTTTTGTATTTATTTACATTATTATTTTGTTTAATTCATAAACTTGTGTGATAATTAATTCGTAATAATTCATAAACAGTGGTTTCGAATTATTATTATTGAACTATAAGATTTCCTTTTCAAAATTGCTTTAATATTGCATAAGGGCCATTATATGTACTATACTTTTTCTAAATTTCTCACTGTCTTTGATCATGTATTAATTTCTTATTATTTAGATACTTGTTACCGAATTTAATAACATAGAAGTACGAAGAAATGCTCTTCTCATTAAACAATTTCAAAATCTTGAAATTTTAACAAGTACAGTTATTGAAAAGCTAATAGGAATTAACAATTCAACTGGAATTTATTTAAGTCTTTCTTTCTTACATCATGTGATCGAATTATAAATATATATATCGAAGTGTAAGTTAATTTTAACCCTCGAAATTCATTGATTGCTTATAGATAACATAAAAAAATATTTACAGTTTATTGCAATCTAGATTATAGTAATAATTATCAAAATCATGAAAGGTAGCATTATTATGGAATATTTTCAATATTCTTATTACATAGTTTTTGAATACTTTGGTATATATATGATATACATACACATGTTCATAAATTTCACATTTTTAAATCTCACATATTTCATTTGTGAAATATTTTAACATATTTTGAGTGTATAAACATCCCCATTCTAGTAACCAAACGTACTGCATGGTAATTTAATGCTCGACAGGGAGTAGAATATGACCTAGGGGAATTTCACTCCGCATATAACTAGACCCATCGATCGAACAGATGGTGCTGAACAAGCATGCATGCTGTATCAGCGACAAAATTCAGATCATTCAAAGCTAGAGGCATATTGAAAGGTGCTAATTCGTCATACCACGTGAATTCGCATTGCACTATGCTGATGCCATTCCTCAGGCGTTTCAGTTCTAAAGAAAAATTCAAATGTAACGCAATAATGGAAAAAAATGTTCTTCTTAAATGAAAATGAGTGCAAATATATTGGGTGTCCCAAAATTCACGCAAGAGAAATTTTGATAGAAAACACAAGTTTCTAATTAAAAATTGTAAATATTGTTCGACAATGAAGAACACGTTGTTCTTTCGTGTAGCACTCCATTTTTAATAATCCCGAACTGTCAGCTGTAATAAAGTAATACTTTACCGCACAAATGACGCAATATTCAAATCTTGCGTAAATTTTGGGACACCCCATAGATGCAAAATTCAAATCAAAGATTTTATTCAATTTAACGATGAAAAAGTATAGTACTTAAAAATAACTTACTGTACGGTTATAAACATCGATTTGTTTTATAGTTCATAAATCCAATGACATATCATATAATAAGTAACACACCCGTTATATAGATACTTATACGTTTATAAATGGTATATTAAATAGCAATGATTTTTGTATGAAAAAATAAGTAGAATGTACATTTACATATGTGATCATAATGTAAATTACACGAAAATGAATAAAATAACTGTGTTGATATTTTTATAATTATTTCAGAAATAAATAATACAATAATAATATGTATTTTCCTTTTTAAGATGTAAGTATTAAACTGTGTCGGTATTTTTATAATTATTTCAGAAATAAAGAATACAATAATAATATGTATTTTTCTTTTTAAGATGCAAATATTAAATATTTTCTTTTATCATTTCGTGATTTGAATTGTGGTTCATTTCCTAAGATAATCTGTATCGTACTTTTGATATGCTAAGTATGTCGAATCATTTAAATATAAATATATATATTGAATGTAATATTCAAGAATTTTTATACCTTATTGCAGTTTGTATTTTATTTCTGTTTTATTCTTATATTAGTTTTATTATTATATTATAAAGTCCCATAGTCGTGGTCATATATCGGGTGTACCAAAAAATTCTATACTTCTAATTTTACATATTAATTAATTCTACAATATTAGTTCAAATTGAGCAGATCAATGCACCACAAAAATGAAGCAAAATTATTCATATCTATAGAGAGTATGTTTGATAAAATGATTAAAATTATTAAAATTATTAAAATTAAAATTATACCCAAATATTATGTACATGGATAATAACGCATAATAATAATTAAAATATCACGATGAAAATAGTGAGCTATAATATTTATTCTTCTATGTCAAATAATATTAATATTAGCAGAGCAGCTGCATATTTTTAGTAATAACAAATATTGGAAGTTTCATACATGATATTTTGACTGATTCGACAGTTCTAGTGTTAAAAATGAAGACAGGTTTTATTTGTAACAGCGCAGAATTATTTTCCACACCTAATAATTTATTTAAAATATATAACTAAGCTGACAGTTGCGACAGTTGAGCGGTCATGTACGCTAAAGATGGCGCGCCATTACCTGTTTTTAGCTCCCCATTCCCTTTGGAATGTGTTGCAAATAAAAGAAAGTGAGTGTAAGTGTAAGTGAGCTAGGTACGATGAAAAGTTATTTATAAATAATAGTATTCGGATTTTTGTTGTATCCTGTTTTGATACAACTTTACTATTTAACTATTTTTATAACTATTACATTAAATTTTTATTTATATTTACTGTTACTGACATTATTAATGATTAATTGCTGATTGAAACTTTTATAAAGTTGTTAATAACATTTTATTTATATTTTCACTGTTACGTATATTTTTATTGTTATTTAACATTTATTAGGATTGAAGATTTTACTAACTAATGAATATTTTATTAATTACGACAGAAATTTTTGACTATTTCACAATTTGGTAATTCGAAATGTTAGGTTAAATATTAAATTTCATATTTCTTACGAATTAAATATCATACAAATGGTATAATAATTTTGTTGTATTTTCTGTTTAGATGATACGTTTATGTAAGTACAGATAAAAATGCAGATATTTTATCATTCGGTTATAAAATATTTTTGAAAATCTCATTTTGTTGTAAAATATTTTTTTGAATATTAGCTTAATTTATTATAAAATAGGTCTTTTTAATCGAAAAATGTTAGATCGATGAGAAGCATGGTTTAAGTTGGATACAAATATGGTATTCACGCGTTTCTTTTTTAATCTGATGTCTACCATTTTGAAATATTGCAGTTATGCATATACATATATTGTGCGTTTCAATTAGGATCATCATGAGTTATTAGTTACGTTATGAAATCGAACGCTACTTTTAGCATCGCGAGAAATAGAACGAGGGTTACACGTCCGAGGGTCAAATTTTAAAATGCCGAACAAAATGAGTTGTACGATGCGAAAGCTTAGTAACATCGTATCGATTATCTCTAGAACAATTATGCATAAATAACTTGACTTCTTAATAAAATATACTGTCATTATGTATATACATGAAAAGACACTCTGAAGAGAAATTTCACATATATTGTAGTATAGTGATTTTCTTTTTTTATATAAAATAGTCATTTTTTAATAAGTATTATAATTTATACGGCTATTAAATTAATGAGTTTTATGTTGGGAACAATTGTTTAATTCTATACTTTTTTTATTCCTTCCTTGAAAAAGTTAGGTTTTTAAAATTTGTTTTCAAATTTATTTTTTAAATATATAATGATAATATTCCAATTTTCTATTCTATTTTATAATTTTTATTTAAAATTAAAAATTGGAGAAATTTGAAATAAATTTATAATAGAAATAAATATTCTATTTTTATAATAAATTTAATAATAAAATATATTTTTCGTTTTTAATTTTCTGATTCAATATATTTTTCTGTGTATTTTGCTAATACAGAAGAATTTTCAAAGCTGATAATTTAAACTAAATTAGTGTTAACATAAATTGTGTTTGCAATTGTAATTTGTCTAACAAATATTATCATGCGTATATCATAAGTGTATATATTGTATTATAATAAGTAATCATAGTATCATATATTATAATAAGTATCATAAGTGTATATATTGTTATAATATATATTTTATAAATATATAAATATAAATAAAAATATATATATAAATGCATTTATATAAGCTACATTTGTTTCTTATACATATATTTATATTATATATATTGTAAATATTTCTTCCAAAGCAGCAATTTTGGAAGTGTATTTTCATACATATGAGAATTTGAAAGTGCTTGTGATATTATATCATTTATACTAATACAAAAATTATTATAATACAAAGATTATTATTTTTTTATTAATTAGAATGGTACACTTGCAGGATCTGATTATATGCAAAAATTTTGCCCTTGTAGAAATGGTAAGATGAGTAATAAAATAGTGTGTTAGTTTATTTGCAATTAGTTATGAGTAGAAAGAAGCATAATCTCAGAAACTCAGGACGAAACAAATTCTAGGAAAATTTGTAAAAAAATTTCTAAAAAAATTGTTACGAATTTTGCTAAGAAAATTTTTAAGAAATATTCTAGGGGAATTTTTTAAAAAATTTTTAAGAATGTTTTTAAGAGAATTTTTAGCAAAATTCCTATGAAAATTTTACAATTTGTAGACAAATTTTTAAGAAAATTGTTAAGAATTTTGCTAAAAAAATTTCTAAGAAATATTCTTGAGGAATTTTTAGAAAAATTTTTAGGAATGTTTGTGAGAGAATTTTTAGCAAAATTCCTATGAAAATTTTAAATTATTTGTATCTACATAATCAAAATTGCAGAAACAGAAGAAAAAGGAAAAGATTGAAGACAGAAGACATAATTAAGTAATACTATGAGAAGTTAGCTAAACGTAGTTAGACTAAACAAGCAACCATAATGGCGGTGAATAGGTAGTAAACAATCCAAATTGTCCGCCCTGTTGAAACTGCCTCAGTTCTATAGATCAATGTAAGGAGGAAGGTTTGAGAAGCGTGAGCTTCCACTAGAGAGGAGCATCAGTGAACGATAAATGCATGGGTATGTTCTAAATCAAAGCTGAGCAAGTATGGTTTAGGTCTCTACCTAAATAGAGATAAAGCATAGTAGTTGGAGTGCATGCTCCAGAAACACGCAACGAGATCGACAGTAAACGACTAAAACAGTCATTTTCAAGCAGAGTACTATGGTTAACATAATTTAGCAACTGTTAGAATTTTTAAAATTTACAGTATCTAATTGCTCAGTCTGTTATATCGATCTTCTTTTTTAAATAGATTATTAAACAAAACCATGGCTGTTATTAAATAATAAATATTCAATGAAACAATGGCTGTCTGGTAGATTAAAATTATACTTATAAAATATGATATATTTTCATTTCTCAGAATTTTGGAAATTAATTTGTATTTTTATATGCAATAAAAAAGGTTTAAAATGCAACGAATAATAGGATAGAACGATTTGCACGTGTTAGATTATTAAGGCTTAAGCAGTTATTGAAAATGTCTTAATATGTCAACTTAATAATATATAATTATTTTACAATTGAAGTAGGTTACTTAAAGTTTAAAATATTCGTGTTAAATATATGATCTAATCAACAAAAGTTAATGTACTTCTGTAATTAAAAATCATTTGAATATATATACGCAATATAAGAGGTTATGTTGTCTCCGATAATTTATTGTATTTCATAGCTCATTAAAATTATTTCAATTTGCTGTTTTAACAATACCTAATTGTCTCAAGATTAAAGTAGATTACTCTAAATATAAAATATTTGTGTTAGATATATAATTTAATCAAAGGATTAAATGATATATGTAAACATATTTCTGTAATCAAAGTACATAATATGAGAGGTTATGTTATTCGAGTAATTTGTATACTATATATTTTGATTCTATTATATTCTAATTATTAAACGTATCTAAGAAAAACTAATACAAAGATGTGAAGTAATTTGTCGTGTTACAAAAATTAGATTATACGAATTACATATACAGGGTGATTCGCTTAAATTGAACTTCTTCGTTATTTCCATTACTATGAAAAGTAGGAAGAAATGACAAATCGGTGTTTGAATCGTTTCAAAGCATATATTGATAACGACAAAAAATGTTTTATAAAGATCATGTTAATTTTTTTTTCAAGGACACCGGTTTATTTTACACGTTAACATCTATTCTTTATAACGCAATATCGTAGTCATGGTAGTTAACCTTGAAAAAGGACAAAATGCAGTTCAAGCATTCTCTGTATATGAAAAGTAAGGTTATGTTTCCGAAACATTATTTTCCACAGAAGATAATTTAATTAGTTACTTAAAAAGATATATTTATTTATTTTCGTCACATGCATACTTCAAAACGTGTATTGTAAGACGAAAAACTATTAATTGTAAGATATGTAAGTACATATATACTCCAGATTATATAAAGTTACATACTGACATGAGTACAATTTCTGAATCGTGTTACCTCAAAAACCATGTTTTACAAGTACCGTGTTATAACCTATATTTACCGATTTGTTTTATTCTGTGTTTATATTTTTTTACATGTATTGGAATTTCGAAAATTGGTTGAGTTTTAAAAATGTTTTATTCTTTGGTTGGCGTTGCTTCGCGAACTTCGGTAACAACAGAAACAATTGAAAATATTTACGAGCTTTGAAGACTCGGCTTCAGTTTGAGAGCAATGCTTGTCTTAAAAGAGGGTTATCGACGTGTTCCGATTGGAGATTGAAACGAGACTGACTTTCTGTGAAGGAGCTGAAGATCGATAGAGTTAGAATGGGTATGATTAATTTGCACGTTGAAAATTAATTTGAACCTGAAAAATGTTAGCACGGTGCATATAAATTTGAATTTCGGTCGATATCGACTATTAAATTATACACGTCGCGAACTCCATAAAGAAGAATCAAATTTTATCACGGAATAAAATTTATTATAGAAATATTAGAATCGAAAATAGCACGGGAGTGATAAACAATCGAAATATCCGCGTGACTTTTTTGCATGAGTTTGCAAAACTTGCAAAAAGTGTCGCACAAGTTGTTGGGAACATAAATTTAGCATTTGGAGGTTATGTAACCGATAGGACAGTTCGACGTTGAGATTCAAGGCAGGTAATTTTTCATTGCAGGATAAATCGAGAGGGAGGCTAAAAAATATCATCGATAATAATATTTTCAGAGAAATTGCGTTTTAAATAAAAATATTTCGTCGTTATTCGCAACTCTATTGCGTTGTTCGTATTATTACCCACAGATATCGCTGTTACTTTATACACATTACTATTATTATATAAAAATTAATAATAATGAATAAATATTATTAATGTATTATTTGTATATTATTAATATTTATGCACTATTATTTCGATCAAATAGAAAATTAAAAAAATAAAAGCAGGGAAAATATAAAGCCTTCATTTTTAAAACATGTCGTCGCTTGTAACCAAAGTAGTTAGTATGTTATATAGTAATACAAAATATTTTGAATAATTTTACTATAGCATAGAATTATACTCGTACATGTGTGTAAGTATTCAGACACTTAGTTTTTTACTTTTCTTCACTTTTAACAAGCGAAATATGTTAAACTGAAGCGTTTGAAACGATATGGTATATATAGCAAGGGGGAAGTCACAAGATTATATCAGTAAAATTAGAAAATAATTCAACGATATATATATATATAATATTTACAGTACATTTATTACAAACACGAACCATCGAGGCGTTAGTGCATTCAATGGAAAATCGTCTTAGGGTTGTCATGGCAGCAAAAGATGGATCAACACCATACTGAAACTTTTTATTTTCCAGTTAATGGTGCCGTCAATTAACATTACACGTTGTGTTTGAATATTTCTTTGACCTACTGATAATACTTGCTTGTCGTAAATGTATTATAAATATAATTTCTAATTTCACTCATATAATCGTGACACTCTCCTTTTGCTATATGTATTACAGTGTTTCACGTATTTTAGGTTAATATAGATATTATATTTAAGTTATATTTAAGTAAAAGTGGCAAAGGCAAACGTGTGAATAGGTTATAATGGTAACAAAATGGCTGTATCCAGATTAGTATTTAATTAGTAAATTTATATCTTTTTTTCTTACCATAGTATTTTAGAATTCCGGTGTTAAATTTTGGGTTCCTTGTCTTAAACTGACACAAGATAAGTCTGACTCAGGCTGAACTGAGTAGTTTGTTTACGTAAGGAGCATAAACACTAGGCTAGGGATTTTCTTGGAAGCATTGTAGTCAAGTGAGGCATACACGTTATTATCTATCTTGTAACACGACACCCAGCTGTACAATAAGATATCACAATTACAAAATAATTCCTTGCATTTCTGTATATTATTATTGCTTATGTAAATAGGAATATAGGTAGCAATAAATAATAAATATAATGAATAATTTAACGTTGGAATTTAATAATTTTTTAATAATTATAATAAATTTAATACTTTTTTAATAATTTAATATTTCAATTATATTTTGAAGATATAAATTAATACCTTTTTAAATTTATTTTTCCATGTTGCATAATGTGCTGTAATTAATCATCATGAGAATTTTTTTTACTTCTCTTATAATTATTATTATATAATTAAAATACTTATTTTAATATGACATTCAAATATGTTTGTTATACGTTAAATTAATTTTTCATAATTTATCTTTAACATTTGGAGGTGTAAATTAGACTCAAATGTTTATAAAGAATGCATTTTTAATTCCTTTTAGTTTTTTTCTCAAATTTTGAGATTGAGATTAACACTTTTACCATGGTATACAAAATATTTCATAATAAGAATTATTTTATGTCCAATCGTTAATTGGCAAGTATAACATGTTTAGATGATAATGGAAAGAGGGATCCTTGGCAAGTGTCCATACCTGCATAGAACATAAATGATTATTAATTATCAGAAGCTTGAAACCATCGTTTTTAAATAATTTTAAAGTTCATAATAAAAAATCAACAAACAGAAAAATACTTACATTGTCGTTTAAATTTTAAATGTAATTTATATTTCAATATCTAAAATTTATAATAAAATTGAAAATAAAGATAGAAATATAATTCTAAGTATACTAGTATCGTAATATAAAATAACATAAAATGACAATTATTTGCATCGTTAACAGATAAAAATTTTCGATATATCTTGCATAAGGTACGCATGCAACCAATTCGTTTTTTACCCTTTGCACTCGACGATATTTTGGCTAGAGAAGAATAGAAATTCAAAGATTGTTTACTAAAAAACTGACGATACTTTTTTGAGCAGTAAATAAAGAATTGTATAATAATAGAATTGTAGAATTATTTGATTTCGATACCTCGTACATTGTCACATTACATTAAATTTGATATATTAACACATTGCAGGCAGGAGACAGTGATCACAGTCCGAAAAAGAAGAAACGTTGAAAGCGGGAGACTGTAATCTCAGTTGCGTGATAGACTGCAATGAACTGAATTCTGTGACTTTGAAAGAACTTGCGCTTTACTTTATCCTATTTTGTAATTTTATCAGTTTTGACTTGTGTTTTATTTTCTCGCATTTTTCCCATTTTGAAAATAAATTCGCGCGATTTCGTAAATTATCAAATTGACTAGTACACGAGAAAGCTGGATTTGCCCGCTACACGTTCAAAAACTTGGAAAACTGTGGCCGCGTGCAAAGTGTTAATTAATATCGATCTTCGAAATTTTATCAAATGACAACTGAAGGACTCCACTCCAGTACAAAGGGTTACTACATCAGCTTCCAAGGTAAAAAATAAGATAAAATCAACCGTGGTCTTGATATCACTGAAATACATAGAAAATATGCTAAAATTCCTAAAGCAAACCACTATCCACCAAAAAATGTAATCGCTACGCGAAGAAAGGAAAAACCGCTAGGTCGTCGCTAATGACCCGCTGGTCGATGCAACGTGAAGCCATAAATTAAGAAAAAACGAGAATTTTATCCTTGCCACTTAAAATATTACATAGAAGTTTAATATCGATATTAAGTTAATTAATATCGATCTTCCAAATTTTATGAAATGGTGACTGAAGCTCACCTCTCGAGTGTATAGGGTTAAAAAATTAAAGAAGTGTGTACACTTTGTTCTAACATTGGTAATGATTTAATGTGTCCATGTTTCAACTGAATTTTGAAAACACGGAAAAACCAGTTCGGCAACCCTATGACGATTATCCCGTGAAAGTCCCGTGAAATTGAAACTAAAAATATGGAACTTTAAATTTTCGTGAGCAGAGCTTCATGTCTCTTTAATCTGTCGCTGATCCCAGCAGCCACGCTGACACGTAAAAAGATGGTCGTCTGAGTCAATAAAAAGTGAACCGAGAAAAAATACGATCGTTGATCTAGTGATCTACTTAAATACACAAAGCTGCGTATTCAGCTGAGCATTCGTTCCAAATGAGTACCGCATGGGCGTTAAATGTGCAAATGTTTGAATAGTGGCCGAGTTGCTGACTCGAGTTAGCTCATATCACATAATATTGTCAGTAAGGTAAATATACCAATAACCTGTCGTTTCGAAAGAAATGTACTCTAAATATTGCTATAAAATGAATATACGAATTTTGTAGCTGTATATATAAGTATAAAATTAAAAAATTTGTAAATATAGAAGTATAAAATTTAAAAATTTGTAAATGTAGAAGTATAAAATTTAAAAATTTGTAAATGTGGAAGTATAAAATTTAAAAATTTGTAAATGTAGAAGTATAAAATTTAAAAGTTTGTAAATGTAGAAGTATAAAATTTACAAAATTTTTATTTATTTCTAATTATTAGTATGAATTAACATTATACAAATAGATTTATGAAAGATTTCTTGTAAATCTATAAATAAATCTATAAATTAATAATTAATTAAAACGTATAAATTAATAATAATTAATAATAAAAATAATAAATTAATAAATCTATAAATCTATTATAAAAGATCTTTTCGTATTTTCTTATAATTTTCATATAAGAGAAGATAAGAAAGATTGCTATGTATTTTGGATCACATTTTTTATGGAAAAATTTTTGAAAGATTAATTGCTTTATAATTTGGTCCAATAGCCATGTCCTCTATTAAATAAGTAGTAAGTATCTTCATATTTATTAATAAAGATATTCATAATAATGATAATTAATTAATCGTAACAAAACCCTTTATGCAAAGAAAAGAATTATTATTTTTTAAATTAAAAATTTAGAAAATAATAAAATTCAATTCATATGGAAGAATGGATAAAAAGATTAATATTAAATCGTATAAAAGAATTATTTGGTTGGTTTCGTTAATGGTAAACAGTTTTATTGGACTGGTCTAAAATAAGATATATTAGATTTTTATAAATAAAGTTGAATAATGAGTTTTATAGATAAAGGTGGAACTAGGAAAATATCTGTGTCATCTTGTATGCAACCGGTAATGTCTGCCGAATGTATCACGTGGCTTACACGTACGAATATGGCGCCAGAGGACCATAATCCAATTTAGCAATGAATTACAGTAGACCCTCTATTATCCGCAAACCCATTCTCCGAACGTTCTACTATTCGAATATTCCACTATCCAAATGTTCTATTATCCGGACAGTATATTTCCTTCGTTACTCTAGTATGAAATGGGCATTATACGCCTGAATACCTTGTGTGTAATAACATCAAAGAGAAAACGTATGACACTGAGTGTGGTAACGAAACGAGAGATACTTTGGGAGATATAATACGGTAAAGGTATCGTAAAAGTTGTACAAACATATAATGTTGAAAGCATTTTCTCTTTGAAGTATATATGTATATATGTATATATACATACATACATATGTGTGTTATTGTAAAAAATATATATATTCTTTTATTCGATGATATCTTTGTGTAAATAATATTATATAGATAGTGGGTATTTAAATAGTTTACAGTAAAAACAGAATGTAATTTAAGGCAAGTTAATATGTTAAAAGATTAAAAGCAGCAGTAAAAGAATACAAGACCCATGAGTAATTAAAAGAAAATTACATTTATATTACGTCCCATTCTTTGCTACTTGATATTATCCTCGATATTATTCTTTTAAAAATATAAATGTGTTTTACATATAAATGTAAATATTTATCGAATAAATTTAAACATATGAATATTCGAATATTTAAATATTAATGAAAGTATAAACACTATTTTAAAAACAAAGTTCTTTTTAATATAGCTTTTTTAACATGATATATGTATATCTTAACTATGTATCTTAATATTTAATATCTAGTTTCTTAAAAATATCAATATAATTCATATACAGATATAAATATTTTTCGTATGAAATTATTAAGTACAAACGTATTTAAAAAACGTAGTAAATAAATTATTATATACAAACATATTTTGAAAAACATAATAAACAAAATTATTAAATACAAACATATTTAAAAAACATAGTGAATGAAATTATTAAACATACGCATGTTTGAGAAACATAATAAATAAAATTATTATATACAAATATTTTAATAAACATAGTAAATAAAATTATTATATTCAAACGTATTTAAAAAAATATAGCGAATAAAATTATTCTGTGCAAACATATTTTCGAAAAAACATAATAAATAAAGTTATTATATACAAACATATTTAACAAACATAGTAAATAAAATTATTCTATTCAAACGCATTTAAAGAACATAATAAACAGAATTATTATACACACACATTTTTAAAAAACATAAAAAATGAAATTATTAAATACACGCATGTTTAAGAAATATAATAAACAAAATTGTTAAATACAAACATATTTAAAAAACATAGTAAATAAAATTATCATATACAAACATATTTAAATATCGTAACAGATAAAACTGTTAAATACAAACGTGTTTAAGAAACGTAATAAACAAAATTATTAAATACAAACATATTTAAAAAACATAGTAAATAAAATTATCATATACAAACATATTTAAACATCGTAACAAATAAAACTGTTAAATACAAACGTGTTTAAGAAACGTAATAAACAAAATTATTAAATACAAACATATTTAAAAAACATAGTAAATAAAATTATCATATACAAACATATTTAAACATCGTAACAAATAAAATTGTTAATCACAAACATGTTTAAGAAACGTAATAAACAAAGTTATTAAATAGAAACATATTTAAGAAGATATAAAGCAGATAATAGTATATTCCATTATTAAAAAATTCCTTCGTCTGCAGTCTGCCTCCCTATTAATTCAGATACCGTAGATTCTACTGTAATTGCTTCGAAGTGCTCGAGATTTCTTTGATATTAGCAATAGCAGTATTAATACGCGCGATGAACAATCACTGGATTCGCAGTTATGTATGAAATTATACGTAAGGTCGCAGGTTTGCGAAATGCTTGTGTCGTTCTTTAGCTTTCGTGCCCTTCCATTCCCTTTCGAGGTTGAGAAACGAATATGAGAAACGTCCGTGCATGGTCTTCATATTTGGGTGACCTAGATTTCCCTAGCGCAGCTGCATACACTCAGATGGTGCATCTACAGAATGACCTTACACGCTCTTCTGCACTCCTACAGCTCTAGAGCAGATACGTGTGTGTACGCCCTATGTATGTGCATGTATACAGTCTACTCCTGCAAATTTAAACGAGACAGGTACACGCAAAATGTGGCACTGGTGAAATGAAATTCGTGGTTCTACGGGACTCACTATAAAATCAATTTGCTTTTTAACCTGTTTCGTGAGTCGAATTCCCATGGAGGTTACTAGAACATTCCCAACGTATTTTAACTTTTAACTTTATGTTCTTCCACTTTCGATATCAAATATTTATCAAATTCACCTAGTAGACATTTGAAAAATTACCGAATGTTACATTACGTTCGATGTAATTTATTTATGTACTTAATTTCTTATATTTGTCAAATATATTATATAATATTATTTATTTGTACATTTATGCATACGTTCGAATACAAAATAATTCTAGTAACTAGATTAGGTTGGTTCTGTATTCCAATTACAATAGGGGTGAAATTATTGTAGAATATTTTGTACTAATTAATAAGTTATATTTTTCAATTTCTTCATACGTTTATGCATACGTTTGAATACAAAGTAATTCTAGTAACTAGATTAGATTGGTTCTGTATTTCAATTAAAATAGGGGTGGTATTATTGTAGAAAAATATTTTGTACTAATTAATAAGTTATATTGTTCAATTTCTTCACTATTCTTTTTTAAATCATCGACATGTTTGCAAAATATAATTATACTTTTTCTTGATCAAAATTTTTTTTTTTTTCGTATAAATGTTACATTACGTTTGATGTAATTTATTTATGTACTTATTTTGTTATATTTGTCCAATATATTATATAATATTATTTATTTGTATATTTATGCATACGTTCGAATACAAAATAATTCTAATAACTAGATTAGGTTGGTTCTGTATTCCAATTAAAATAGGGGTGGTATTATTGTAGAAGAATATTTTGTACTAATTAACAAGTTATATTTATTCAATTTCTTCATTTTTACTTTTAATTATACTTTTTCTTGATGAAAATCTTTTTTTTGTATAAATTTGTTCCATTATTGCATTGTTAATTTTGTTTTCCAAACTTCTACTGTATTCAAACTTATAAGATATTAAATATTCAAATATTTCATCATTATTATTAATGAAAAAATTATTTTATTGTTGATACGTTTCAAATTGTTGACGAGTTCTACAATGTAGTTAAAGTTCATTGAAACGTAAGAGTAACGCTCCTCGTCTTGAGTATCAAGTTTATAAATACAAGGAAAATCGTTGGCTTCAACATATGTTGGCTAATTGTGTTTTGTACAGCAAAGATCTCTCGCGAATGATAGTTCTTCGTTGCATCATTTAATTTTTGATTTTACCTATGTATATATGTTAGTTAAAATAATGTTACTCTTAAGAGATTTTATTTCTTGGTATTATATATTACTTTACTTCTAATAAATATTTCTATTTTTATTTAAATATTTATTTCTATATTTTTAATTTATTTAATCAATTTATTTTTATAATAAATATTTTGTTATGTATTATTATTCTTTTTTTTAATAAATACTTTAATTGACAAAATTGTTAAGTAAAATAATTGATGCTGCTTTTTATTCTTTTTTAATACATATTTAATAATTTATATACCTTTGTCACTTTTTCTTTATAAACCTATATATTTATAAAAACATCATTAGTATTAGTATTAGAAACCTAATATTGGAAACTGAACAATATTTTAGTCGAAGAAATAAAAAGCTAAAATTTTTCAAAATATACAAATAGCTTTTCATATCTTCATTATAATTACATATACATATTTATATAATTCTTTTAACATCTTAATCCTTAAAAATAATATTTCATCCTAGAATGATTCCTAATTACAGAAAATAGTTAAAAAATACCAAATAAAGTGCAACTGTATATTTCAAATATCCTATTTCACTTATAGATGAGATTTAATTGTGGAAAAATAGATCTATACATGGCATTCAATATTTTTGCAATTATTTGTTGCTTAATTGCACTTTGAAAATAAAATATAGAGCTTTCAATACAAGCTTTGGTAAAAATGAATAATTGAGTTATAAAATGGTATAAAAAGGATGATAAAAATATGAAAAATAATTATAATAAATAATGACAATCATCTCTATATAATTTTCGAATTTTATCTGTGAATTAATTTTTACATTAATCTTCTTATATTATCTTTTAACTCTTTGCACTCGACGATCTTTTGGTTAAAGAAGAGTACGAGTTGAAAAATTTTCTGCTATAAAGCTGACGATATTTTTTTGAGTACTAAGCAAGAGATCGTATAATAATTAACACGTAGAATTATTTAATTTCGATACCTCGCACACTGTTATATTATTTTAAATTTGACATATTAATTACTATTGATTTTCGAAATTTTATCAAATGGCGACTGAAGTGTGCCTCTCGAGTGCAAAGGGTTAATGATCTTAATACATTAGTAATTAACTAGAAATATTTATTACTAAATTAGTATCACAGTACTTATTTTCCTATCCTAAAAAGAGTATTGTCAATATTTTGTTTTCACTAATATTTCCCTATATTTTCTTTTCACGATGTAATTTATTATTTTTTATTTTTATCTTATTGTTACATTTATTCTCTTTTCTTGGAAGTTGTAATTTATTTCCTCTGTATTTACTTACATTATTATTTTGTTTAATTCATAAACTTGTGTAATAATTATTTGAAATTTGACATATTAATTACTATCGATTTTCGAAATTTTATCAAATGGCGACTGAAGTGTGCCTCTCGAGTGCAAAGGGTTAATTATATTGCTATTTAAGCAATAATTGCGATCATTTCAAAACAAAAATGTTACTTGGGTAGCCTGAATTGATAAACATCGTAAATCAGCAAGTATGTATTCGATGGTGAAAACTCGAGCTCGAACTGTTAAGGGTTTGATCTGCCAAATTCATTTCGATGATGTATATGACGATTAAGAGTCATGTGGTGAAATTCTTTGGTACCTGACGAGCTGCTGCCTGGAACAGAGCCAACCAAAATCGATCGACGGTTAAAGTACATAAGCCATGCTTCTTTATTTATTCACGATACTCGCGATATACGCTTCAACGAGAAGTCTCATAGCGCAGAAATTGCATGCACTGCACGTGTATGTTCGCATACGTGTATACTCAAATACTCGCTGCATCGATGACTCTGCTACCCAATATTTTCTTTCCACATTTTCCCTGCAAGTAAACCGAGCGAAAGAAAATAATGGAATAATAAAAAAGATTCATGTCTCCTTTACATTCGTTCGAGCATACCTGTGCTGTTCATTTCACGTGAAATTTCTATTCCTGTCTGCTCGTGGTTAGATTAATCGTAAACCATTATATACCAATATTCGTATCCTACGGTTACTGCACTCGGTAACTCGTGTCCCGTTGCTTACACTGCGCAGTGTAACGAGTTTCCAAATACTCTCGTGATAACTCGGTGGCGCTGAGGTCGCGCCGTCAATTAAAATGGAGTATCGGCGATCGAGTCGAGCGTCACGTTTTACGTTACTGTATGTTTACAAGTGTGTTTCGCTGTCAGAAGTGCTTCTGTTCCGAATTTAAAGTTCTCTCGGTGTGGTGCAAAATATGGATTCTGAGTGCAAAGGGAAATGTAGTTCAAGTGGGCGGGAGAAAATTCATTATGACTGTACGAAATAAAATATTTTCCTTCGAAGCTTACACTTTGAAAACATTGATTTTAAAAGTTCATTGCAGATGTACGTAACGGTGTAATTAATAAATGTTTCAATAAGTAATATATACAATGCATATTGTGTTTGCATATAATCTTTGTACTACTTTTATAAATTATTAGATTCAAGGAAGTAAACAGATAAATTTTATTATCGGTGTTTTATTTAATCACTAGTATACCTATGAGGATACCAATCTTGAATAATTGGTAGTGTTAAAATAGCTACTATTACTTATAAACAGTAAAACTCTGATCTTATCGACTCATTCCTCGTTACCCTATCTTACCATCGTAATTCTCCAACGAATAGCATATTTACCAACACGATAGACACTACGTACTACGTATATCAATGAACCGTATTTAACTATTCAATCGTGTAAACACGTTCGCAACGGATTATCAAAATCAATTTTCTCGAAAAATAATGCACGAATGAAAAAATTGTATTTTACACTTTCGTTTTATCTTTTATAAAATATTACTTCGCGTGTATTAATTTTATTAATGTTATGATATAATGCTATATTGATCTTGCATATTATTTGCAAAATGGCGTTCGGTTAGATGTAAACGAAATAGAACGAGAATAAGAAATTTGTAAATGTGAAAATGTATAACAATAAGATGATGGAAGCACACACGTATACACACACGCGTGCAAACACACGCGCGCAAAGGAATACATCGGAACGATTTTATGTGAAAAAGGAAAGAGGAAGAATACGTAAACGCGGTCCCGCCATTTTCATATTGAACGGGCTATACGTGATTAAGACGAAGCAATTGATCAGGTATGTAATACATAGTCTGAAAGTCAAAGTGGAACATGTACATGTATCCAGCTAGTCACGGAAGGGTTAAAGAATCTTTTACCCTTGTCTCGGAAGTAAAAACACTCGCGAGACGAAAGCAACGCTTGAAACGGCCACGTCAGAGACGTGTATTTCGAAAAGTGCTAACAAAGTGGTTGGAGTATAGCATGTATCTACTCGTCGGCGCTCGTCAACGCTTGTAGACGAGTAAACCCGAAGTGTCACTTCCCTCGCATTTAGTCGTTGAAGCCTCAAATTTCCGTGAAAGTAGCACAAATGATTATTAATTATTATTTTTACAACGACGATTAACCTTTTTTCCGTTGAACTATGAAATATTTGTGCAATTTTTAGCAGAACTCGCCAGTGAGATATTTCGTAACAAATGTTGGATCGATTTAAACAGTTGGTGCGCTCTTCTCAGATTTTGTTTCTCGAACGTTCAACGGATTCTATTAATTATTGTCATAGCGAAGTGGCAACAGATATATTTAACCTTACGGTTATAATTAGTAAATGAATTAAGATGCCGTTGGTATTAGTCTCCTCTATGAATAGAGCATCGTAGAAAATATAATAATAAGAAAGAAGACAAGTACTATAAAGTACTATAAATTACTATAAATACTATACATGTCCATGGGATACCATAAAACATTATAGAATAATATAGGATATTATGAGCTACTATAAAATACTACGCAATAGTGCAGAATACTATAGGTTATTATAACATACTATAGAATTATAGGATGTCATAAAACACTATAAAACATAGTACTATAAAATTTGGCAGAATACTGTGGTGTACTATAAAATGATACACAATACTATAGAATACTATAAAATACTATATTATACATGGCATTGTTATCGATACTATTCTTTCTGCAATATATAATAATAAAATTTAAGAATATAGTATGGTATATAGTATATAGTATATAGTATTCTGAAATTACTACTATTCGGAAATTCTCTTATCTACTATAGCTGACATTATCTTTGTCACGATTATTTTTTTGAGGAGGAGGGCCAATTTTTGTTCCATTTGCTTATTTTAATAAATGAATTTTAATACGAGGTTTTAATTAGTTTCAGAAGTTTTGATACGAGTTTTGCACGCGAAATTGTTTCAAAATAAAGCCGTTACCAACTACACTGAATTTTCATTGCGACCTTAATTCCAAATGAATTCAATGTTCAAAATTGGCACAAAATTTATTATATAAAAGAAACTTCAGAGAATGTAAGCATAGATTATTTTTAAATTTCCTGGGAGTATTTTTATCAGAGATATAAGAATTAAAAATTTATTTGCATCATTTATATAGTAAAAATGGTTTTCAAATTTTTTAATATTTATATTATTTATATTAATTGAAATAATTTTTCCCATTGAAGTAAAAAGAGAAATATGTATTTATATTGTCAATTAAAATTCAGATATTGAATAAAAAAGTATTGGAATAAAAATTATTTATAGATTCAAAGAACAGAAGCACCAAATATTAATTTTCATATGTATCACCTATGCACTTATATACGTTCTTAAATAAAATATAATATTCCTATGAATAAAATATAATATTCCTATCAATGTAATATTATATTCTTATCAATATAATATCATATCTAAAGTTTGACATAATTTATTATAATTTATCGTTAAATCTGCAATATAGAAGTTTTAGTATATTTTAAAAAATATCCCCCAAGAGTTTGTATTGAAACTGTATACTAGATTTTGTATTCCCGAGGAAAATAAGGTAGTTTCAAAATACATTCAGAAGGAAATGGGTGATCTACATATTGCATAGAACTTGTAAGAAAAGATACTGCATATATGTATATATGTATATTGAAATATACTCTTGAAAAATGTCGCCTAAGCTGCTACTCTTTTCAAATTTTGTGACTGAATTTTCTGCCAGCTTAAAAAATATTTTAAATTCCTGAGAACTTAAAGATTCTAAATTTGTCTATATTTCGATTATAATATTTATTTCACTTTTTATCATTTTATTTATCGAAGTTGATATAATCAAATGCTTTAACGTCGAATAATATTTTTTGTTTCAGGTGGTGTTAGTTTTCATTCTCAGTATAGCATCGCTTATAATATACTTCATCGATGCCTCCAGGTAAGGAAACTATTTTCTCCGTAAAATTAAAACGTTACATTTGCTGTGAAATTATTTGTAAGTTACGCAAATGCAAATGTAGTAGTAGATTTGACAGCGTTTATACTATTAATGAATAAACTGTGGATGTTTATGCAATTGCATATTTTTATAGGAAATAGGTAAAATTATGTGACTTGGGCAAATATTAGTTTCGCCAATAAGGAATTTTAAAAATATAACTTTGATAAAAATAATCTAATGCATAACTTATTTAAAATTTATTAGAAATATAGAAAATATATATGGCGATTGTGAAGAAAAATTTAAACAAAAATAATCATATAAATAGTTTTGAAGTACATTTTATTTCTTTTAGACCATGAATAAATTTTAAACTTTGTTACAAATAAATAAGTAACTTATTTAATAATATATATAATATTAGTAATATAGTAATACATTTAATAAGTAAATTAGTAAGTAATATATATATAATATATTGTACGATATTTTGAAAAATGTGAATGTTGGTGGGTCACAAAGAATTGTATACAAAGATAGGCAATTTAGAAAGAATGCTATTATAATATACCATGGTTTAAATTACGAAAAATAAATTTTCCAATTTTTTAAAATATTTTTTTTAATATTTAAATAAATAAATTTTCTTCCATATATTAGGTACATAATATTGTACATCTATTTTACATATTTCGTATGTAAAATATATATACCAGAAATATTGGTATCAAAAATTTAAATATTCGTATGTAAAATATATATATAACATATATATGCACAAAAATCCGCTAATTAACAATGAGCATCAAGCACGGAAGCTTATTTTAATTTTATGAAAATAAATATTACTGTAACCAGGTATTAATTATTTAACTTAATCAGTTAATTAATTTTTTTTTAAATAAATTAAATAAATTTACCTTTAATTGTATTATGATAACCACAAAATAATTAAAAAATAATTACTAATTTCATGATCTAGCATCAAAATTGAGTACAGAAGCTTATTTTAATTTTATGGAAATAAATATTACTATAATCAGGCATTAATTATTTAACTTAATCATTTAATTAATTTTTTTTTAAATAAATTAAATAAATTTACCTCTAATCGTATTATGATAAACTCAAAATATTTGTAAAATAATTGCTAATTTCATGATCTAGCATCGTAACTGAGTACTTTACTGTAAAGAACTTATTGTACTGTTGTTTTCTATTCTCGATTACGTTACCAATGTTCATTTGTTTTCTTGCAAAATTCGAGTAAATTTGTTAAGGAACTTAATGTAATTCCCTAACATCGATGTGACAATTTTATGTTACAGCGAAGAGGTGGAACGTTGCCAAACGTGGAGCGAGAACATTACTCAGCAGATAGACTTAGCTTTCAATATATTTTTTATGGTCTACTTTTTTATACGCGTAAGTGTAAACACTCATAACAATTTTCACACTTTCTAGTTGGTTCCTGGATACCAAATACCCAAATATATCAAAACAGACATACACAATAAATACACCACTTTCTTATCTTACATTTATTCTAATAACAATATTTGAATGTAATTATAACAAAGTGTTATAATAATTTGTCTATCATATTGAATTATTATGTCATTTTCTTTCGTACTGTCTATTAATAAAAATACTCAATTTATTAGATTAAAAAAAATTGACATATTAAAATAATTTATTACAATAATAATACTACTTTAATACACAGTAAAAAAATTTGTATTATAATAATAGTATTACACTATTGTAATATAAATATTTTGATATTAAAATAATTCTGTTATAATATACAGTAGTGTCCACTTTAGCGTCCGCAATCGGGACCGAATCTAGACACTTTTGTGGGGAGGTAACTTCCGAATTAAATTCTATTGGAAGAAAGAGAAGAAAAGAATGTGAATATTCGAAATAATCGGGAAAGATGGGTGTCGAGTTTTGTTTGACAATTGATCTCGGTACGTTTGAAGTTCAGCACGTTTGAGTACGTTCAATGGTAGCAGTGGACACTAAGCGGGGAAGTCGCGGACTCTAAAGCGGGGAAGGATGTGGACGCTAAAGCGGGGAAGGACGCAGACGCTAAAGCGGGGAAGAACGCGGACGCTAAAGCGGGGAAGTCGCGGACTCTAAAGCGGGGAAGAATGTGGACGCTAAAGCGGGGAAGGACGCGGACGCTAAAGCGGGGAAGAACGCGGACGCTAAAACGGGGCAGGACGCGGACACTAAAACGGGGACTGCTGTACTATGTTACAACAATTTATTAGAATAATAATATTCTAAATTACAACGAATGCTTTCATATTACAACAATAACAATCCTATGTATGAGAGGTTACATAAACCAATAAAATAATCGGTCAAATCGTGGCAAAGCTTGAAAAATCTTAGCAGATTAATAAATCGAAGACCTTCGAGTTGAAGTATTAGAAATGAAATTACTTAACGATTAAAAATTTGTTTCCTGGTAGTTTATCGCCGCCAGTGATAAGCTGTGGTTCATGCTGGAGATGTATTCGTTCGTGGACTACTTTACGATACCACCGTCCTTCGTGTCGATATATCTCGATCGGACGTGGATCGGACTGAGGTTCCTCCGAGCCCTACGACTGATGACGGTCCCTGACATCCTCCAGTACCTAAACATTCTAAAGACATCGAGTTCCATTCGTCTCGCCCAACTTATATCGATCTTCATCTCCGTCTGGTTAACAGCTGCTGGCATCATTCATTTGGTAAGATAACGTTTGTCTTCCTTAGATTTAACCTTCTTCGAAGCAATTCCAAGTGAACTTAACCCTTATTCCCTACTACGGGTAACTATAGTCACCGGTCACGAGGCGCCATCTATACACGATGGGTGACTATAGTCACCGGCCACAAAAATTGAGTAAAACATTAAAACGAGATTGCTACTGCGTTCCGCTTAGCTCTCTGTGCAAAGAATCGCAAGCGCTATTGCGATGGTCAGCTTTTCCTTTTCCTTTTTCTTTTCTATTTTTTTTTTTCTTCAAAAGACTTAGCCCTGAATGCCAAAGACTGTACAATCGTAATGTTTCCATTATTTAATTTACGCCTCATTCTACGGGAGAAACTTCGCAACGATGCCCACCGTAGCAAAAGGGTTAAAAAGATTTAGACAACTGGTTCGAGTAGTTATTTCGAGATAACTGCAATAATTTCAACTGTTTACTCCTGGTCTAATAAAATTAGAATATTTCAGAAGCTTGGAAAACGGTTGATCCCTAAAAATAAGGACTAAAAGCAGTAACGTGGTCCAAATGTTGCTGAACACCGCAGCAGAGAGTCCCTGTGTGTCCTCACGCGATAATCTGACGAATGTGTGCGCAGCAACTACATTTGTGTGCGTACATACTTAGAGGTCTTCCCCCACCATTGCTGTTAGTCACTTGTTCGCAGTATTCTCGATATGGCGATGGTGCTAGGAGGGATGAAAGCAAGAGGAAGGGATGCGTTTCGTCCTGGGCCTGCTAGTGGACTCATCAGTAAGGCTACCTAGCAGGCCAATCCAACGTTTAATACGCCAAAAACTAGATACAATAATATACATATAAAAGAACCAAAACGTACAAAGGATTACAAATTAAAACTTAGACTATGAGAACGATGGCTCCAGCGTGAAGCACTTGCGATAGTAAGGAGTAAGGTACTCGTCACACATGTGCGAGCTGTAAAGTTTCAAATATCAAGTTCCTGCTCATGCAGTACTGCTTTTGAGTCCACTAGCTGGCGAATCACCCTGTAAAAATCACGTATAATCCAAAGACTGCAGTCCAGGTGGCACAGACTAAACGCAGACTGATCCTCGAGGGTAGCAAGCAAGTTTCTGATCCTGTCATACAAGCCTCACTTGACTGGTGTTTCCACAGCGCGATGTACATAATGCATCGCGATAAGGCAGCAGTAAATTGTGAACTCGAATATTGTCTGCTTACAGCTTGAAAACTCAGGGGACCCGTTCGAGTTCACGAACCCTCAACAGCTTTCGTACTGGACCTGCGTCTACTTTCTCATCGTGACGATGTCCACGGTAGGATATGGCGACGTTTACTGCCAGACGCTCGTCGGCCGCACATTCCTAGTATTTTTTCTACTCGTCGGTTTGGTAAGCCTTCTTTACAGTATCCTAATACAGCTAAAATATTATGTTTAATATGTTATATGAAATAAATGACTCTCTATAGTTCAGTGTAGAAAATCTCGCAGGAAAAATCCAATTGCCTCTATACATTAATAAGTAAATTATTTTCTACAGGTTCTCCATTCAGAGTGATTCACTCTACGTCCAGTATGATACAAAATTTCTTGACCGAGTTTGAATAGGCAATTTGGTCTTTCCTCGAGGAGTATTCGCAAAACGAATTCTGCAAAACATGCTGCTGCCGTTTTCCGATTATGTGTATATGTCTAGGAAATATCTTTTCTTTGCCCTATTATGTGATTATCCTTGGAGACGTTGAAACATCATTGCTATGATGGCAATTTTATAATTTCAATGTGTGTATGTTATTTTTGTATCATCGTGTTATATTAATAATTTAATATTAGGATTGTTAATTACGTTTTAATGGTATTTTGATTATTACCTTCGTTGTTTGTTATTGATTATTTTTGTCGATTAAAATAAGTATTGTTTTTTATTTTGAACGCGATGAATTCGATCAGTGGTTTAAGTGTTTCGCAGAATTCGTCTCGTTAGAGTAGAACCCTGATCTCGCCATGAATCGGCAGATCAGATTTTCGTAACATCTACACATTTATTATCCTTGAGACACACAAAACGGTGAATATTTCGACAGTGCGCAATGTTCTCTGGTCGACTAGACTTCATGTACTGTAAAATAAATTGCAGACACTGTTTTATCTGTTTGACTATGAGATGTTCGTTTCATTTCGTACATAATGCGAATTTCTCTTTTGTATATCGTTTCAGATCGTTTAGATTTTTTATTTATTAGTGTGATTCAAAATCGTTGACTGAATCATTTCCTTTCAAATTTCACTATTGTTTATTGGCCTAGAACTGAATATAATGAATATAATAAATATAATAAAATGATAATAAAATTCGAGACACAATTTTTAAACATATTATTTGTTATTGTTTTCCATTTTTAACTATACAATACAGCATTTATTTACCATGTGTTGTTATAAATAAAATAAAAAAGGAAAATATTATTAATAGTATTATAGTATTATAGTATATAGTATAATATTATTAATACTATTAATTGTATTAATAGTAGATAGTATTAATTTCTTATTGTAAATTCTTTTAAAAATGTTTGTTTATTTTTTTAATTAAAATTTTTATTTCTCACTTTTTGGTTTTACTGTATATATTTTTAGATATGCCATACATATTCGCAGAGAATTTAAATATAAAGAGTATCTTATAATCTGGTTCAAAAAATTTTTATTTTTTAAATATTCGACGTGAAAATGAATATTGCATATTCAAAATTAATTATCACGTGTAATCAATATTACGCGTTAATTCGGTTAATTTACATACTGAAAAAAAGATTTTTCGCGTTATAATAATTAACCTCAATATTATCGACAAATAATACGAACGCGTTTGCTAGAAATATCAGAGGCAATACTCTGCATATTATAAGAATAGCTACCACGCTGTTGCATTTGTGGAACCGCGCGATGAACGATGTCGAGTGTATACAGGGTGAGCTTAGTAACTGGGCCGGATTATAACTCAGTTCTGTTAAAGATAAAAAGGAAAATTTTGAAAAAATTCTGCACTGCTTAACATGATCTATAAAATTTTATAAAACTTGATTTCTTCTTTCGCATTTTTTTATCAACGGGTATATTCCTTGTAGAATTTTGAACAGCGAGGTTAGGTTATAATGTGGGAAAAGTCACTGTCGCAAAATATTTCATATTTAATACGATATTTACTTGAAATGTCACTTTAAAATCGACTTAAATAAAAAAAGTAGGATTCCATTTAAATAAAACAAATACAATTGTATTAATGTTACAATTATATTGTCTGTTGTACTCGTATTGAGTACCACACTCAACTTGTACTCAAATTGCATTTATAAAAAATTACATTACACGGTGGTAGATGATAGGCCACATAAAATAACGTATATTTTTCCTGTACAATTTTTGTCTACCTTTAATAGCAGCAAAGTTGCAGTTCGACCCATTTACTATACTCACCGTATATACGGAGCCTCGATCAGTTCTAAATCGACTGGACACGCGGGTTCCTGGAAAAATGTTCCACGCTTCACTTCCTTCCTCTCGATCAGCTTCCCCTAAAAAAAAATTCAATATTCGCTTCTGAGAAATTCGCATGGTTGCGTCGCAAGATGTCACGAGATGAGATGAAACGAGACGGATAGATTCTTCGATATAGTTTAAGCAACCGTCGGAGAACAGTGTCGCTCGTCGCGAATCGATTGCTTCGTTTGAACGACGATGCGCAGTGTCTGCGAGAAGTGTGACTGGCCGCGAGTGTGCGTGCGTATAACTGAGCGTGTGTGACGTATCGATCGTTACGGTTACGTATTAATCCCGGGGAGCCGATGGAACACGATACGAATTCGCATTTTACAACTCGACCATTATACCGTTGTCTAGAAGAAGCCTGAGCATCGCCGTTTAAACGCGGGTATGCTAGCGTAACGTTTGTCTACAAATGTCATTAGAATACGAGAGATCAGTTAACAACATAGTAGACACTGTAAATTATCGAAACAAGTAGGAGGACTGTTTCTTCGAAATCTAGGACCTTCGACAAACCTTACGCCAATCACGGTAGCCATATTTCTCGATGGAACGAGGAGTCGACTCGTTGGTGAAAAAACTCAACGAAAGCTCATATTTTAGCCTTGAACGTGATTTGTCCATATCGAATTAATTTTTTGTAATTTTTGCTCCAATTTTTTCATCGAATAACAATCGGACGGTAACATAATATAAATATTTCCAATAAATTGTATTATGGTGAATTTTGTAATAATGATAATTTAAAAATATAATTATTATTATTATTTTATTATTCGAATTTTGAAATTTCAATATTATTTTTATTTAATTATTTATTTAATTAATTAAACAGGAATAGTATTATATTCGCTGTATTTTAATCAGTTATTTCTGCTCGCGCATATCGATCGTACAGCACGAGTCGATTCCTCGCTGAGCATCGAGGACGAACGTAAAAGGTTCAACTGAAATCACAGAGCAGCTTCACACTTTCTCTATCTATCTCTCTCTCTCTCTCTTTTTTATACCAATTGAATCGTACCTGTTTAAATTGAGCCCCCACACCACGAGTCGCATATATAAACAATTTTATATATGCCATGAGAAAAGGGTATATCTCATTCATTTATATATATATATATATAAAAAAAAAAAACAAAGAATTTAAAAGAAAAAAACAGCTTGCCGTAGCTCGGTCCAATCTACGCCGGTTTGGACCGTCTTGTATTCTCGTTACAGCGAGAAAGATAATTGAAAATAAGAGAAAGGATAACCGTGAGAAAAACGAGTATCGAGTGTAAACGAATGGATAAAAAAAGAACCAGTAACGAGTAAGAGCTCGAGAGTTTTCTATAGCGATACTGGCTACCTGTGCCTTATGCCTATACCTCTATGTATGGCCGTAGTCGGGACCGTCTTGATATTTCTTCTAATCGCGTCACTCTCACTCTCGCGTATAGAAACATCGGAGAAAATAAACGTGAAAATGGGAGAAACAATGAGACACACGGACAAATGTGGCTCATCGATGAAACGCGCGTTTGCAGTGAAAGGGATTCGCCTTGACTTTTCCCTTAACCTCGCGTTTCACGCGCCTCTGCGCGACATCTGCGTGCGTTATAATTCACGAACTAAATTCGAGGCGACAACAGCGCCGCCACAGGGGATATATGGTACTTCGAGCATAATAGACGGAACATTCACGACGGTCCCCGACGGCGACCTTCTATCGTTCTCGTATACCTACACGCCTCACTCTGTCGTACGAAAATAAAAGGTTTGTAGCGCAGATCGCGGTGGCATCTTGCGCTTCGAGCTCTCTCGGGGTAAAGTGGTCGAAGGAGAAAATTTCTCTGCTTATACAGCTGTTTCAAACGTTTATTTTTCCTTTTTTTTTTTTCTCTCTATACGCTGTCTTTTGACCGTAAAGGCTTTCTAAATATCTATTTTCGTTTAGCGGTTATATGTTTGGCTTTCGAGTATACTAGGCCACCGTATACGATGCTGGAAAATTACGTGTGGGGTAATCTGTTTCAATTTACAAGTCCAGTTCCTCATAAGTATATCGAATTAAAGGAAATTGAACGGAGAGAGTAATTTGCTATTTTTTATTCCACGTGTTATATCGTATATTTGTATTGAAGTTGGATTCTTTATTACTGAGGCGATTTTTTGATTAATAAAATTCTGAATGACATTGAAAATGTAAAAATTTTTTATACTTTCGTTGATATACGTCCAAAAGTTTTTTAAAATATGAAATGAGTATATGTATATTATGTACTACTTGTTCATGTAAATTTACGAATAAAATAACAAAATTGAAGTAAGCTGACGAAACGTGATGCTTTTTATATCGATGCACGTGTAAAATGAAGTTTTTATTTGACTATTGTTCAATGGTTGGTACAATTTAAAAACGGAGATAAAATATTCAGGAACTTTTATTAGACTGACATTGGACAAAGAGAATTTGACTGTTCCTATGTCAATGCAATCATTGTTCGCGTTGTTCAGAATGTCATAGAACACGGAATTCAACACGAACCACACAGTTCTACGATAAAAAGATGAGGTGAAAATGTAGAATTACTTTTTTTTTTATGTGAATTTTTGTTTCTTAATTAATCGATATTAAACATTCATTGAGTATGCACATTTGCGTCCTTGTATAATAGATACAATTTAAAATTATACTGTTAAAATTATGAAAAATTGAAGATATAATTTTTTGTTTATTTGTTATATTTTTTAGTATTCTTTTTTTAGAAATATTAGTAATAAATATCCGTAAAGGATGAATAGATACAATTTAAAATTATAGTGTTAAAATTATGTAAAATTGAAGATATCATTTTTTTTGTTGTTATATTTCTTAATATTCTTTTTTTAGAAATATTAGTAATAAATATTCGTAAAGGATGAATAGTAAAAATTAATAGACAATAAAGGAGAAGTAGATTTTGTTTAATAAATATTCTTGTTAGTATAAAAATGATTGAAAGTGAAAATTATACTGTTTTATCGACATAGTTATATTTTGCGTATTACAATTGTATAAACATTTTTTCATTTTGTATTTTTGAAATATTTTAAAAATAATTACCTTGCTTATAAATTTCTCTTACAAAAAGGATAATAAGATTTAAGTAACTTCATAAATAAAAATATATTAAATTCAGAAAAGGTAATGACTAATTATAGTATTCTTATGGTTGAAAATGTGGATCCTTATGGATTTCACAAAGACATTGGTAATTAAAAATTTAATATTTCTGAGTTTTAAGTCGCACATCTTCCAATAATTTAGGTAAATTACTATCTCAAAGATTCGAACATAATGTTAGATTATATTCCTCATAAAGGAACTGCAATCATTAGTTTATATTCCATTTAATTTCAAAACGTATTTTGGAAATAGTATGAGAGTACTTAAGTGCCAAATTACAAGAATTAATAAGTTAAAATTGAAATTTTAGAAAATACTCAAATTAAAAAACTTATAATCATTGTATAAAATAGAGAAGTTATCATGTTCAAAAATTTTTCTTTAAATATCTCTAATCAGGGTGTCACAAAATATAGAATAAAACTTACAGCCTTACATTCTATTTTAACAAAAATATAAACGTTCATAGAAAAAGAAAACAAAAAAACAAAATTGATGTATTGTTCATTAAAAATTATGTATTATACCATTCAAATGTGACTCTCTCGCTTATTCTTATGATTAATTCTTATCGTTTAAAGTTTAAATTATGTACAATAATAATTAATTGAAAATTATATACTCAACGTTATATATTATACAGCTGCTTTAAAAATCCATTATATCTAGAAAATACGTGGTGCAAATATACGTATATAAATGCATATTAAATAAAAATAAACTCAATTTGGAATGCTTGTTTATTCAAATTGCATTATTTCTTCAATAATTTAATTTTCCAAAAAAATTGTTCGTTTCTTAAAGAAACGTTTGATAAAGTTTGACGAAGAATAAAAATCCAATTAAAGAGAAAATAAAAGAAGAAAAATATTTTAACTTATATATACGATCAATTTTAAAAATTCGATATACTTTTGAGAACGTGAAAGTTCGTAAACAGATCGACACGAGATACCCCGTACAATTCTGGCAGAGATTGGATCGTTCTGTTACATAAAGAAATTTCGAACATTAATAATAGAGCATCACGATCTTCAGAAATGACTTTTCAATGCGTGTACTTGTTGCTCGTGAGGCATCAATAATAATCAGTCGCAAAGTAATGTGAACCAGCTTTGTTGCAGCAGTAACATATTACTTTTTCGCTGAATCAATCGGGAGAAAGTGACTCGGTATGACGATCATACCGTACGTATCTTAACATATTTCAGCTCCTTATCGCATACTCTACTCTTTCTTTTCTACTTGCTTCAACTTCTTCTACGAGTCTCGCCTTATTCACATAACCTAACCTTTATTCTTCCGAGTGTATCGATCATCATCAACGATGAGGTAAATTGAATCCCTGCATTGATTTGATTTACCATGTGAACTCATGCAACGAACTGATTTGAACTAACAGGATCCTACGTGCGAACGAGCCTCGAGTCTTTCCAGGGTCGTGAATGTCGATAACGTTGCGTGTTAAAAGTTTGCACAGTTGCCGCGTCGAGCGCTAGTTGTATCTTCCGATTCGAGGCACGTTGTTCTTCTAAAAGCCCTCTAACATCGATCCATTTATCGCGAACTCTCCCAGAAGGCACGAAGCCCAACGACTTTAGTACAGTGTTGGTTTCTGTGCGAGCTTGATCTATGACTGTTCATTCTGTCTGTATGTTTATCTGTTTTCTGCGAACGCTAATATGCTGCTAACCTTACTAACATAGATTTACGTGTTTGCCCGCTTTCTTTTGGTTCTCAGATTTGCCGTTGCCAAGCGTTCAACGTTCTTTTTCTTTTCCATTGATTGTGAAGAATCCTCGATAATCTGTGCACAGTTTTCAGGGCAAGATGTTGCAAACTATTTTAAAGCTTGGTATTTAAACTTCCTTTACGAGGCAACTCCACACGGATAGTCGTATTACGATACGTGGAATCGAGAAATTTCGTAGAATTTTCTTTCTCACTCCAGGACACTTTCTTTCTGTAAGTCACTTAACCAATCCTACGCTAAGAGATGTATCGTTTCCGAGTGATAAATTTACTGCTATTTACAGGGGATATTCCTTTTTCCTTGTGAAAATTGCATTATAGCGTGTTCCAGAATTTTGTGTTTCTATAACGATCACTGTTTTAATACTTTCTTACCGGTATTTTACGTGAGGAACAATGTCCTCGTACCATTTAAAAGCGAACTTGTTTTGGAACCTTTTCAAACAGTTTGGCACTTGGTTGAAAGTATGATGTCACTGAATTCTGGTGTAACGTATGCGATTCAGACAATAAAGAACCGCTTCAAACCAACTTCGGTAGGCTCGGTAGCTAAGAATGATAGGGTGACTGAGCTGGAATAAAAATTTTCTATTTAAACGAAAATAAAATCGAATAGGGA